>NC_068434.1:13063190-13103190 GCF_023373465.1 Oncorhynchus keta | reverse complement strand
CTAAGGTCAGGTGACAGGTGATAGCTCCTCTCTAAGGTCAGGTGATAGCTCCTCTCTAAGGTCAGGTGACAGGTGATAGCTCCTCTCTAAGGACAGGTGACAGGTGATAGCTCCTCTCTAAGGTCAGGTGACAGGTGTCAGGTCCTCTCTAAGGTCAGGTGACAGGTGATAGCTCCTCTCTAAGGTCAGGTGATAGCCCTCTCTAAGGACAGGTGACAGGTGATAGCTCCTCTCTAAGGTCAGGTATAGCTCCTCTCTAAGGTCAGGTATAGGTCCTCTCTAAGGTCAGGTGACAGGTGATAGCTCCTCTCTAAGGACAGGTGACAGGTGATAGCTCCTCTCTAAGGACAGGTGACAGGTGATAGCTCCTCTCTAAGGACAGGTGACAGGTGATAGGTCCCCTCTAAGGACAGGTATAGCTCCTCTCTAAGGACAGGTGATAGGTCTTCTCTAAGGTCAGGTGATAGGTCCCCTCTAAGGACAGGTGATAGCTCCTCTCTAAGGACAGGTGACAGGTCCTCTCTAAGGATAGGTGATAGGTCCTCTCTAAGGTCAAGGTGATAGCTCCTCTCTAAGGTCAGGTGTTAGGTCCTCTCTAAGGTCAGGTATAGCTCCTCTCTAAGGTCTGGTGATAGGTCATCTCTAAGGTCAGATGATAGGTCCTCTCTAAGGTCAGGTGTTAGGTCCTCTCTAAGGTCAGGTGATAGGTCATCTCTAAGGTCAGATGATAGGTCCTCTCTAAGGTCAGGTGACAGGTGATAGCTCCTCTCTAAGGTCAGGTGATAGGTCATCTCTAAGGTCAGATGATAGGTCCTCTCTAAGGTCAGGTGTTAGCTCCTCTCTAAGGTCAGGTGTTAGGTCCTCTCTAAGGTCAGGTGATAGGTCCTCTCTAAGGTCAACGTCTGATTGATTAAAGCACTGTTCGATTCCCTGTGACACAACTGTAAGTAATCTGTAGCTCACTATTATTATTCAGTCACTACTGCAGGGATATTGACCCTAGTACACTACACACACACACACACACACACACACACACACACACACACACACACACACACACACACACACACACACACACACACACACACACACACACACACACACACACACACACACACACACACACACAGAGTCAAGAATTTGGACACTAACAAAGTTCACACACTCACCAAAGGAGACATGACTCGGAGGTTTCATGTGCTTTAACCTCAGAGGATATAGACAGAGTCCCAGAGCTCAGCAACATCTCCTGGCTACATCAAAAGATACATTAATATGCAAAAAATAGTCCACATACTGATCTATAACTTGCTGTAGTTTGTTTGTCTGTTAACTTAACAAGCAGATATCTGATGGCATCTGTGAACATCAAAGCTTGTTCTGACATTTTGACATCTCTTTACCTGGTGTGAACTGCCTTGTTTATTCAACCTCCTAATGAGCCAGGCAGCTGACATATAAGGGAGACCTCTGCTGTTTAGTGCTGGTACTCCAAACATCATGATTTGAAATGGACTTTAAAAATTCAGTAACAGTTGCATATTGTTTTGTGTCCATTTTATTTGATTATATCTCATGTCCAGGTCCAGAAATGTGGATAGTGATGAAGGCATTCAAGCGATCCTCCGCTCTTTCAAGCAGGCTAGGAGTGACAGCCTGAGCTAACAGCTCTGTGATTCCGCACTGGTTTTGTGAACAGCTCCCTCTCCTCGCCCTGAGAGACTGGCAGAGATTGTGTTGGAGCCGAGCCTTGTTTCAGCACTGTTTTAGTGAACAGCTCCCTCTCCTCGCCCTGAGAGACTGGCAGAGATTGTGTTGGAGCCGAGCCTTGTTTCAGCACCGGTTTAGTGATCAGCTCCCTCTCCTCGCCCTGAGAGACTGGCAGAGATTGTGTTGGAGCAGAGCCTTGTTTCAGCACCGGTTTAGTGATCAGCTCCCTCTCCTCGCCCTGAGAGACTGGCAGAGATTGTGTTGGAGCAGAGCCTTGTTTCAGCACCGGTTTAGTGATCAGCTCCCTCTCCTCGCCCTGAGAGACTGGCAGAGATTGTGTTGGAGCAGAGCCTTGTTTCAGCACCGGTTTAGTGATCAGCTCCCTCTCCTCTCCCTGAGAGACTGGCAGAGATTGTGTTGGAGCAGAGCCTTGTTTCAGCACAGGTTTAGTGATCAGCTCCCTCTCCTCGCCCTGAGAGACTGGCAGAGATTGTCCTGGAGCAGAGCCTTGTTTCAGAACAGGTTTAGTGGACAGCTCCATTGATCTAAACTGGACCATGGGAAACGTCTCGTGCCTCATTGCCTCTTGAAATTTCCAACCATCCTTGACTCTCACCTTATGGTCGAGAGTTACTCCTGGATCATTACCCATGAGAGGCTCATCTCTACGTCTCAGTTCAATCCCCCGCCTGAGGGGCTAGGCTTCTCTCAAGGGAAAGAGAGAGGAACGAAAAAAGAAGAAGAAAACAACATCTGTGCCTCTGGGCAGCACAGTTATAACATTTGACAGCAGAGTGACCATGTTGTGATCTTTGATCAGCTGTCACCCATCTCTCTTGTCTCTATCAATATGTTGTCCTCCCTGACTAGGATCTGTAGCATGGTAATGCTGAAGTCGACACGTCTTTTGTCACACTCCGGGGTGAAGTTTCCCCTAGGTGCAGGTCTAGTATCAGCTTCCTCTCCCCCAATCCTAACCCTAACTATTAGTGGGAAAATTGCCAAACTGAACCAAGATCAGTGTCTAGAGGCAACTTCTCCTTACACATCTTGGTACACCTGTAACGTCAATATATTTTATGTCTCTATAGCAGACAACCAATGTATTCCCCTTGTGATTTTTACCATTGTGATGTTCTGTAGTGTATCAATCTCATGGCAGTTTGATTGGTTCCCAAAGAAATGCTGCCAGCCTCTTTTCTCTGGAGGTGTCTGAGATGACATCCTATTCACTATACAGTGAATACTTTTGACTTGGGCCCATAGCGTTCCCTATGTAGAGAACCTCGATGAAAAACATCTTCTACTGACTCCACAGAGGTCATTGTGTCAGTAATAAATGTCCTTGTGCATAAAGCTTCTGTTTACCCGAGATTAAAGTGGAAGGTACCCGTAACTCCTGAATCAACTCCGTGGCCTTTTTCATTCTGGTGTCGATAAGGAAGCACTTTGATTGTGTTTGTTTGTTGCTATCAATTATTCACAGAGTGCGGATCACAATGTTTGGGTCTCTTCATTTCAGCTGCAGATTTAGTGCCAGAGAACGCCACTCTGGCTTGGTGATATAATGGTGCTTATAGTGGTGCCTGTGTCTCCATTGGGTTCAATTGCGAACAAACCCATATATTTCTCTCTGTCTCATTAAGGCTAAGTAGGAATACAAAAGGAGCATAGGCTCATAGCACTTCCAAAATGTGCCAGGGAGATAAACAAAAGGCGGCACAAGATAAGGAACCTGTTATACTGCAAATGTGTATATCAACTGTATATTTGTATATCCACTGTATATCCACTGTATATTTGTATATTCACTGTATATCCACTGTATATTTGTTTATCCACTGTATATTTGTATATCCACTGTATATTTGTATATCCACTGTATATTTGTATATTCACTGTATATCCACTGTATATTTGTTTATCCACTGTATATTTGTATATCCACTGTATATTTGTATATTCACTGTATATCCACTGTATATTTGTTTATCCACTGTATATTTGTATATCCACTGTATATTTGTATATCCACTGTATATTTGTATATCCACTGTATATTTGTATATTCACTGTATATCCACTGTATATTTGTATATCCACTGTATATTTGTATATCCACTGTATATTTGTATATCCACTGTATATTTGTTTATCCACTGTATATTTGTATATTCACTGTATATCCACTGTATATTTGTATATCCACTGTATATTTGTATATCCACTGTATATATATTTATCCACTGTATATTTGTATATCCACTGTATATTTGTTTATCCACTGTATATTTGTATATCCACTGTATATTTGTTTATCCACTGTATATTTGTATATCCACTGTATATTTGTTTATCCACTGTATATTTGTATATCCACTGTATATTTGTTTATCCACTGTATATTTGTATATCCACTGTATATTTGTTTATCCACTGTATATTTGTTTATCCACTGTATATTTGTATATCCACTGTATATTTGTATATCCACTGTATATATATTTATCCACTGTATATTTGTATATCCACTGTATATTTGTTTATCCACTGTATATTTGTATATCCACTGTATATTTGTATATCCACTGTATATTTGTATATCCACTGTATATATATTTATCCACTGTATATTTGTATATCCACTGTATATATATTTATCCACTGTATATTTGTATATCCACTGTATATATATTTATCCACTGTATATTTGTATATCCACTGTATATTTGTTTATCCACTGTATATTTGTTTATCCACTGTATATTTGTATATCCACTGTATATTTGTTTATCCACTGTATATTTGTATATCCACTGTATATTTGTATATCCACTGTATATTTGTATATCCACTGTATATATATTTATCCACTGTATATTTGTATATCCACTGTATATTTGTATATCCACTGTATATTTGTTTATCCACTGTATATTTGTTTATCCACTGTATATTTGTATATCCACTGTATATTTGTTTATCCACTGTATATTTGTTTATCCACTGTATATTTGTATATCCACTGTATATTTGTATATCCACTGTATATTTGTTTATCCACTGTATATTTGTATATCCACTGTATATTTGTATATCCACTGTATATTTGTTTATCCACTGTATATTTGTATATCCACTGTATATTTGTATATCCACTGTATATTTGTTTATCCACTGTATATTTGTATATCCACTGTATATTTGTATATCCACTGTATATTTGTTTATCCACTGTATATTTGTATATCCACTGTATATTTGTATATCCACTGTATATTTGTATATCCACTGTATATTTGTTTATCCACTGTATATTTGTTTATCCACTGTATATTTGTTTATCCACTGTATATTTGTATATCCACTGTATATTTGTTTATCCACTGTATATTTGTTTATCCACTGTATATTTGTATATCCACTGTATATTTGTATATCCACTGTATATTTGTATATCCACTGTATATTTGTTTATCCACTGTATATTTGTTTATCCACTGTATATTTGTATATCCACTGTATATTTGTATATCCACTGTATATTTGTATATCCACTGTATATTTGTATATCCACTGTATATCCACTGTATATTTGTTTATCCACTGTATATTTGTTTATCCACTGTATATTTGTTTATCCACTGTATATTTGTATATCCACTGTATATTTGTATATCCACTGTATATTTGTATATCCACTGTATATTTGTATATCCACTGTATATTTGTTTATATTTGTTTATCCACTGTATATTTGTTTATCCACTGTATATTTGTATATCCACTGTATATTTGTATATCCACTGTATATTTGTATATCCACTGTATATTTGTATATCCACTGTATATCCACTGTATATGTGTGTGTCCACTGTATATTTGTATGTCCACTGTATATCCACTGTATATTTGTATATCCACTGTATATCCACTGTATATTTGTATATCCACTGTATATTTGTATATCCACTGTATATTTCTATATCCACTGTATATCCACTGTATATTTGTATATCCACTGTATATTTGTATATCCACTGTATATTTGTATATCCACTGTATATCCACTGTATATTTGTATATCCACTGTATATTTGTATATCCACTGTATATCCACTGTATATTTGTATATCCACTGTATATTTGTATATCCACTGTATATTTGTATATCCACTGTATATCCACTGTATATTTGTTTATCCACTGTATATTTGTTTATCCACTGTATATTTGTTTATCCACTGTATATTTGTTTATCCACTGTATATTTGTATATCCACTGTATATTTGTATATCCACTGTATATATATTTATCCACTGTATATTTGTATATCCACTGTATATTTGTATATCCACTGTATATATATTTATCCACTGTATATTTGTATATCCACTGTATATCTGTATATCCACTGTATATTTGTTTATCCACTGTATATCTGTATATCCACTGTATATTTGTATATCCACTGTATATCTGTATATCCACTGTATATTTGTTTATCCACTGTATATCTGTATATCCACTGTATATTTGTTTATCCACTGTATATCTGTATATCCACTGTATATTTGTTTATCCACTGTATATCTGTATATCCACTGTATATTTGTTTATCCACTGTATATCTGTATATCCACTGTATATTTGTTTATCCACTGTATATCTGTATATCCACTGTATATTTGTTTATCCACTGTATATCTGTATATCCACTGTATATTTGTTTATCCACTGTATATCTGTTATCCACTGTATATTTGTTTATCCACTGTATATCTGTATATCCACTGTATATTTGTATATCCACTGTATATCTGTATATCCACTGTATATTTGTATATCCACTGTATATCTGTATATCCACTGTATATTTGTATATCCACTGTATATCTGTATATCCACTGTATATTTGTATATCCACTGTATATCTTGTATATTTGTTTATCCACTGTATATTTATATCCACTGTATATTTGTATATCCACTGTATATTTGTATATCCACTGTATATTTGTTTATCCACTGTATATTTGTATATCCACTGTATATTTGTTTATCCACTGTATATTTGTATATCCACTGTATATTTGTATATCCACTGTATATTTGTATATCCACTGTATATTTGTATATCCACTGTATATCCACTGTATATTTGTTTATCCACTGTATATTTGTATATCCACTGTATATTTGTATATCCACTGTATATTTGTTTATCCACTGTATATTTGTTTATCCACTGTATATTTGTTTATCCACTGTATATTTGTTTATCCACTGTATATTTGTATATCCACTGTATATTTGTATATCCACTGTATATTTGTTTATCCACTGTATATTTGTTTATCCACTGTATATTTGTATATCCACTGTATATTTGTATATCCACTGTATATTTGTATATCCACTGTATATCTGTATATCCACTGTATATCTGTATATCCACTGTATATTTGTATATCCACTGTATATTTGTTTATCCACTGTATATTTGTATATCCACTGTATATTTGTATATCCACTGTATATTTGTATATCCACTGTATATTTGTATATCCACTGTATATTTGTATATCCACTGTATATTTGTATATCCACTGTATATTTGTATATCCACTGTATATTTGTATATCCACTGTATATTTGTATATCCACTGTATATTTGTATATCCACTGTATATTTGTATATCCACTGTATATTTGTATGGCCACTGTATATTTGTATATCCACTGTATATTTGTATATCCATTTGTTTATCCACTGTATATTTGTTTATCCACTGTATATTTGTATATCCACTGTATATTTGTTTATCCACTGTATATTTGTTTATCCACTGTATATTTGTATATCCACTGTATATCTGTATATCCACTGTATATTTGTTTATCCACTGTATATTTGTTTATCCACTGTATATTTGTATATCCACTGTATATTTGTATATCCACTGTATATTTGTATATCCACTGTATATCTGTATATCCACTGTATATCTGTATATCCACTGTATATTTGTATATCCACTGTATATTTGTATATCCACTGTATATGCATTCGGGAAAGTATCCAGACCCCTTTTTTCCCACATTTGGTTGTGTTACAGCCTTGTTCTCAACGTGATTAAATGAATTGTTTTCCTCATCAATCTACACACACACAATACCCCATAATGACAAAGCCAAAACAGGTTTTTAAAAATGTTTGCGAATGTATAAAAAAACAAAACAGAAATATGTTATTTACATAAGTATTCAGACCATTTGCTATGAGACTCAAAATTGAGCTCAGGTGCATCCTGTTTCCATTAATCATCCTTGAGATGTTTCTACAACTTGATTGGAGTCCACCTGTGGTGAATTCAAGTGATTGGACATGATTTGGAAAGGCCCACACCTGTCCATATAAGGTCACACAGTTGACAGTGCTTGTCGGAGCAGGTTTTTCTGGTAGAGTGGCCAAACGGAAGCCACTCATCAGTAAAAGGGACATGACAGACCGCTTGAAGTTTGCCAAAAGGCACCTAAAGGATTTAGACCATGAGAAGAAAATACATCTCTGGTCTGATGAAACCAAGATTGAACTCTTTGGCCTGAATGCCAAGCGTAACATCTGGAGGAAACCTGGCATCATCCCTACGGTGAAGCATGGTGGCACAGCCAGAAGAGGACTGGCCACCCCTCATAGCCTGGTTCCTCTCTAGGTTTCTTCCTAGGTTCTGGCCTTTTCTAGGGAGTTTTTCCTAGCCACCACCATGCTTCTACACCTGCATTGCTTGCTGTTTGTGGTTTTAAGCTGGGTTTCGGTACAGAACTTTGAGATATCAGCTGATGTAAGAAGGGCTTTATAAATTATTATTATTTTTTGTTTTTAATTTTTGGTGGCAGCATCATGCTATGGGGGATGTTTTTCAGCGGCAGGGACTGGAAGACTAGTCAGGATCGATGGAAAGATTAATGCAGCAAAATTCAGAGAGATCCTTGATGAAAACCTGCTCCAGAGCGTTCAGGATCTCTCTGAATGTTCCCCAGCCAGAGCTCGGACTTGAACCCAATTTTTAACATCTCTGGAGAGACCTGAAAATAGCTGCGTAGTGACGCTCCCTATCCAACCTGAGCTTGAGAGGATCTGCAGAGAATAATTGGAGAAACTCCCCAAATACAGGTGTGCCAAGCTTGTAGGCTGTAATCGCTGCCAAAGGTGCCAAAGGTGCTTCAACAAAGTACTGAGTAAAGGGTCTGAATACTTATGTAAATGTAATATTTTAGTTTTTTATATTTAATACATTTGCAAAAATGTATAACAACTATTTTAGCTTTTTCATTATGGGGTATTTTGTGTAGATTGAAGAGGATTTCTTTGTATTTAATCCATGTTGGAATATGTAACAAAATGTGGAAAAAGTCTAGGGGTCTGAATGCTTTCCGAATCCACTGTATATTGTATGTCCACTGTATATCAACTGTATATCCACTATATATTCACTGCATATCCACTGCTCATCCTCTTATAACTCTATGCTCACTCGAACTACTTTTATATAAGTGTGTTGTCTGAGTATGTTGTCCATCACTAGCAGCATCATATCACCAAGTAACATTCTGAGTATGTTGTCCATCACTAGCAGCACCATATCACCAAGTAACATTCTGAGTATGTTGTCCATCACTAGCAGCATCATATCACCAGGTAACATTCTGAGTGTGTTGTCCATCACTAGCAGCATCATATCACCAGGTAACATTCTGAGTATGTTGTCCATCACTAGCAGCATCATATCACCAAGTAACATTCTGAGTATGTTGTCCATCACTAGCAGCATCATATCACCAGGTAACATTCTGAGTATGTTGTCCATCACTAGCAGCACCATATCACCAAGTAACATTCTGAGTATGTTGTCCATCACTAGCAGCATCATATCACCAGGTAACATTCTGAGTGTGTTGTCCATCACTAGCAGCATCATATCACCAGGTAACATTCTGAGTATGTTGTCCATCACTAGCAGCATCATATCACCAAGTAACATTCTGAGTATGTTGTCCATCACTAGCAGCATCATATCACCAGGTAACATTCTGAGTGTGTTGTCCATCACTAGCAGCACCATATCACCAGGTAACATTCTGAGTATGTTGTCCATAACTAGCAGCATCATATCACCAAGTAACATTCTGAGTATGTTGTCCATCACTAGCAGCATCATATCACCAAGTAACATTCTGAGTATGTTGTCCATCACTAGCAGCATCATATCACCAAGTAACATTCTGAGTGTGTTGTCCATCACTATCTGAGTGTGTTGTCCATCACTAGCAGCACCATATCACCAAGTAACATTCTGAGTATGTTGTCCATCACTAGCAGCATCATATCACCAAGTAACATTCTGAGTGTGTTGTCCATCACTAGCAGCATCATATCACCAGGTAACATTCTGAGTATGTTGTCCATCACTAGCAGCATCATATCACCAAGTAACATTCTGAGTATGTTGTCCATCACTAGCAGCATCATATCACCAGGTAACATTCTGAGTGTGTTGTCCATCACTAGCAGCATCATATCACCAAGTAACATTCTGAGTATGTTGTCCATCACTAGCAGCATCATATCACCAGGTAACATTCTGAGTGTGTTGTCCATCACTAGCAGCATCATATCACCAAGTAACATTCTGAGTATGTTGTCCATCACTAGCAGCACCATATCACCAAGTAACATTCTGAGTATGTTGTCCATCACTAGCAGCATCATATCACCAGGTAACATTCTGAGTGTGTTGTCCATCACTAGCAGCATCATATCACCAGGTAACATTCTGAGTATGTTGTCCATCACTAGCAGCATCATATCACCAAGTAACATTCTGAGTGTGTTGTCCATCACGAGCAGCATCATATCACCAAGTAACATTCTGAGTATGTTGTCCATCACTAGCAGCATCATATCACCAGGTAACATTCTGAGTGTGTTGTCCATCACTAGCAGCACCATATCACCAGGTAACATTCTGAGTATGTTGTCCATCACTAGCAGCATCATATCACCAAGTAACATTCTGAGTATGTTGTCCATCACTAGCAGCATCATATCACCAAGTAACATTCTGAGTATGTTGTCCATCACTAGCAGCATCATATCACCAAGTAACATTCTGAGTTTGTTGTCCATCACTATCTGAGTGTGTTGTCCATCACTAGCAGCACCATATCACCAAGTAACATTCTGAGTATGTTGTCCATCACTAGCAGCATCATATCACCAAGTAACATTCTGAGTGTGTTGTCCATCACTAGCAGCATCATATCACCAGGTAACATTCTGAGTATGTTGTCCATCACTAGCAGCATCATATCACCAAGTAACATTCTGAGTATGTTGTCCATCACTAGCAGCATCATATCACCAGGTAACATTCTGAGTGTGTTGTCCATCACTAGCAGCATCATATCACCAGGTAACATTCTGAGTGTGTTGTCCATCACTAGCAGCATCATATCACCAGGTAACATTCTGAGTGTGTTGTCCATCACGAGCAGCATCATATCACCAGGTAACATTCTGAGTGTGTTGTCCATCACTAGCAGCATCATATCACCAGGTAACATTCTGAGTATGTTGTCCATCACTAGCAGCATCATATCACCAAGTAACATTCTGAGTATGTTGTCCATCACTAGCAGCATCATATCACCAGGTAACATTCTGAGTGTGTTGTCCATCACTAGCAGCATCATATCACCAGGTAACATTCTGAGTATGTTGTCCATCACTAGCAGCATCATATCACCAGGTAACATTCTGAGTGTGTTGTCCATCACGAGCAGCATCATATCACCAGGTAACATTCTGAGTGTGTTGTCCATCACTAGCAGCATCATATCACCAGGTAACATTCTGAGTATGTTGTCCATAACGAGCAGCATCATATCACCAGGTAACATTCTGAGTGTGTTGTCCATCACTAGCAGAATCATATCACCAGGTAACATTCTGAGTGTGTTGTCCATCACTAGCAGCATCATATCACCAGGTAACATTCTGAGTGTGTTGTCCATCACGAGCAGCATCATATCACCAGGTAACATTCTGAGTGTGTTGTCCATCACTAGCAGCATCATATCACCAGGTAACATTCTGAGTGTGTTGTCCATCACTAGCAGCATCATATCACCAGGTAACATTCTGAGTATGTTGTCCATCACTAGCAGCATCATATCACCAAGTAACATTCTGAGTGTGTTGTCCATCACTAGCAGCATCATATCACCAGGTAACATTCTGAGTGTGTTGTCCATCACTAGCAGCATCATATCACCAGGTAACATTCTGAGTGTGTTGTCCATCACGAGCAGCATCATATCACCAGGTAACATTCTGAGTGTGTTGTCCATCACGAGCAGTATCATATCACCAGGTAACATTCTGAGTGTGTTGTCCATCACTAGCAGCATCATATCACCAGGTAACATTCTGAGTTGTGTTGTCCATCACGAGCAGCATCATATCACCAGGTAACATTCTGAGTGTGTTGTCCATCACGAGCAGTATCATATCACCAGGTAACATTCTGAGTGTGTTGTCCATCACGAGCAGTATCATATCACCAGGTAACATTCTGAGTGTGTTGTCCATCACGAGCAGCATCATATCACCAGGTAACATTCTGAGTGTGTTGTCCATCACGAGCAGTATCATATCACCAGGTAACATTCTGAGTGTGTGTAAATGTACTTGTTGAATAAAGGTGATTCTGAAAACAGTCGTCATTCAATGAGATTTTAATCAGGGCTGTGTGGAATACATAGGATATCCAGGGAGAAACCAAGACAAGTCATGAACAATGTCTGTGTTTATACCTCTGCACTGAACAAACTTTACTCTGATAGCTTTTCAGCTATTTCAGTGTGGTTACGTCTCTTCTTCCAAGGCAGACAGAAGGTTAGTAAACCTCTGTTTTATGTTGCTGACAGGAATCAGAAGCTATGATAATAACTGTAGGGCTTTTAGTCACTGTCCACTTCAGTGCAGACAGAGACAGACAGACAGACAGACAGACAGACAGACAGACAGACAGACAGACAGACAGACAGAGGTAGACACTTTTCTCTGGTCAAGCGATGAAGCAGCAACTCTCCAACACAGAAGTGTCCTTGAGGCAGGGACAGCGTGCATACTAAGTCACTCATCACACACCTGAATTGCTATTTTTATCTCTGCCTCTGTGATGCCGGGTCTCACAGGCTGTCGTAAGCTCATCACAAACATTTATAAACACCCCTTGATTAGATCTAAAGCCACGCGCCACCTCTTCACCAAGGTGACATTCTCCCATGTCCTATACACACAACCTGACGGTGAACCTCCACGCCACGGAAGGGAACATCCCCGTTGTGCTTTAGTCAACATTCCTGTCTACAGTACACATGTACTGTACTACTGTACTGCCTCACACAGTCGGTTTCAAGGAATTGGTGTAAAATGTTTTTACTTGCCTAAGTTACGTGCCTGACTGCTGTGTTTATCTGCCTCTCTCTGTCTGTCTGTCTGCCTCTCTCTGTCTGTCTGCCTCTCTCTCTCTGTCTGTCTGTCTGTCTGTCTGTCTGTCTGTCTGTCTGTCTGTCTGTCTGGTCTGTCTGTCTGTCTGTCTGTCTGTCTGTCTGTCTGTCTTTCTGTCTCTCTGTCTGTCTGTCTGTCTGCCTCTGTCTGCCTCTCTGTCTGTCTGCCTCTCTCTGTCTATCTGTCTGCCTCTCTTTGTCTATCTGTCTGTCTGTCTGTCTGTCTGTCTGTCTGTCTGTCTGTCCGTCCGTCCGTCCGTCCGTCCGTCCGTCCGTCCGTCCGTCCCGTCTGTCTGTCTGTCTGCCTCTCTCTGTCTATCTGTCTGTCTGTCTGCCTCTCTCTGTCTATCTGTCTGTCTGTTTGCCTCTCTTGGTCTCTCGGTCCGTCTGTCTGTCTGCCTCTCTGTCTGTCTGTTTGCCTGCCTGCCTGTTTATCTGCCTGTCCCTCTTTCCACCAGTCGGTATGTCTTGACCTCTGTCTACTAGTCGGTCTGTCTTGACCTCTGTCCACCAGTCGGCCTGTCTTGACCTTTGTCCACCAGTCGGTATGTCTTGACCTCTGTCCACCAGTCGGCCTGTCTTGACCTCTGTCCACCAGTCGGCCTGTCTTGACCTCTGTCCACCAGTCGGGTCTGTCTTTACCTCTGTCCACCAGTCGGCCTGTCTTGACCTCTGTCCACCAGTTGGTCTGTCTTGACCTCTGTCCACCAGTCGGCCTGTCTTGACCTCTGTCCACCAGTCGGTCTGTCTTGACCTCTGTCCACCAGTCGACATGTCTTGACCTCTGCGTTGCTGATCATAGCCTGCATTAACATGCTGCACCTCCCCTTATCACATGCCTCATCCAATCACTGTAGTTAATGGGGCTGCGCCAAGACACTGTTCTCTCATCAATCGAAACAAGGCACATGGACATAAAAATTTAAATGAAATGTGTGCAAAACTCATATTGAAAGTAGCGTACTATGGTAAATGTTTTGTTCGAGATAATGGTGGTTTCGGCTGTGCATTATCATGCTGAAACATGAGGTGATGGCGACGGATGAATGGCACTACACTGGGCCTCAGGATCTCGTCACGTTATCTCTGCGCATTCAAATTGCCTTTGATAAAGTGCAATTGTGTTCATTGTTCGTAGCTTATGCCTCCCCATACCATAACCTCACCGCCCCCATGGGGCACTCTGTTCACAACGTTTACATCACCAAACCGCTCGCCCGGACGACACCATACACGCTGTCTGCCATCTGCCCGGTACAGTTGAAACCGGGATTCATCTGTGAAGAGCACACGTCTCCAGCGTGCCAGAGGCTATGGAAGGTAAGAATTTCCCCACTGAAGTCTGTTACGACACCAAACTGCAGTCAGGTCAAGAACCTGGTGAGGACGACGAACACACAGATTAACTTTCCTGAGACAGTTTCTGACAGTTTGTGCAGAACTTCTTTGGTTGTACAAACCCACAGTTTCATCAGCTGTCTGCGTGGCTGGTCTCAGATGATCCTGTTGGTGAAGAAGCCTGATGTGGAGGTCCTGGGTTGGCGTGGTTACACAAAGTTCAGAGAAATAAGCTGTTGGTGCGTATGGAACATTTTAGGGATCAAAAATCGCAGCTCATTAAACATGTTGCATTTATATTTTTGTTCAGTGTAGTTCTGCTAACTCCATTTTTGGTGGAAACCTGTTGTCAAGAACCATTCGAGTAACACAACTTCGAAGTATTTCAGTGTTCAATACGTAAAGTAATGGTTATCATTTTAAGTTGTAAATACTTAACAGTTTTGTGTTTTATAAAAATTTTAAAACTAAATTGCATGATGTATTCTGAACTGTAAGGAAGTTACTTGAACATGAATATTTGTTGTAGTGAACATAAAAATGTAGGGCCCCTTTTACTTAAATTATTCATCTTCCTTACACTTTTTTTTTGCCAGTGTAAGTAGTTCTAATTAGTCATTTTCAGTGGTTGTGTCTAAATATTTAACATTGTTTTATATATGTGACAATGTGCCATTTTAACCCACGTTAGCAGGCATTGTTGAGCACAGTGCTCATTCCTCTAGCTAGCAGATAGCGCTGTAAACATCACAGGGTGCTGCATTAGCCTCTGTCGCTAAGAGTTGTGCACATGACCTTGTTGATGGTGGGAATGGATTGTCTCATGATTGAACGTCAATTTGACCAAAGGGTTTTGATATCCGTTCATCATGATCAATTATACCTGATAGCACAACAAACTGCTTAATACTATTTTAGAAATATATGTTAAATATAAACCGAGTGGCGCAGCGGTCTAAGGCACTGCATCACAGTGGTAGAGGAGTCACTACATACCCGGGTTTGATCCCGGGCTGTATCACAACCGGCCGTGATCGGGAGTCCTATAGGGCGGCGCACAATTGGTAGTCAATGTCTGACTACTTCTTTATTATTTTACATAAAGACATAAAAACTATAGAATCAAGTAAGAACAATTGATTTAATAAATGTTATATTGACTTTAAAATATTAAATAACCATAACTTGTAAAAACGCAACTTTAGATTAGCAGAACATAAATAAATACACTGAACAAAAACATAAATACAACATGTAAAGTGTTGGTCCCATGTTTCATGAGGTGAAATAAAAGATCCCACAAATGTTCCATATGCACATAAAGCTTATTTCTCTCAAGTTCTGTTGACATCCCTGTTCGTGGCATGTCTCCTTTGCCAAAATAATCCATCAACCTGACAGGTGTGGCATATCAAGAAGCTGATGAAACAGCATGATCATTACACAGGTGCACCTTGTGCTGGGGGGAAATAAACGGCCTCTCTAAAATGTGCAGTTTTGTCACACAACACAATGCCACAGATGTCTGATATAAATACTATGCCATTATCTCTTGGCTAAGAGTTGTTGAAATGGTTGCATGTTGTGTTTATATTTTTGTTCAGTATAGTTATATTTACTCAATAACCTACAATTGAACTGTACTCAAAAACATTAAGTGACTAGAAATCTTATTGACATATGAGTTAGTTCCATTTTCATGATTTTAGTTCTATTGACCATTGGATATTTTTTAGTAGCGACTTCTCAATTTCTTTAATGAGTTAAATTAAGCAGTTACTTTTTACAATGTGTAAACTATGTCAAGTTTCCACTCTAGTGCAATCAGTCTTCTTTAGTGAACATCCATGTTGCATGAAAGTTATGGGGCAATGACAGTTGTGAAACAATGACATTTGATTGAAAAGATAGACATTTAAAACACAAACTGATTTCCCTTTATTCCCACCTTCACTTCCTGAAATGTAGGCTATTGTTCAAAAGCGATCACGTGCCAAAGTGTTATCCTCCAGGATCCTTAATCCAGGATCGTCATCAGATTAAGATTATGCCCAGGGACCCCCCATTTATGAGACCGATGGAGATGGAGTGCCCGCCACTGAACTAGGGCGGAGCTTGG
This sequence comes from Oncorhynchus keta, assembly GCF_023373465.1. Lineage (NCBI taxonomy): Eukaryota > Metazoa > Chordata > Actinopteri > Salmoniformes > Salmonidae > Oncorhynchus > Oncorhynchus keta. Next base: position 13,086,442 of record NC_068434.1, on the reverse strand, counting down.
CCAGATTACCCCTCTCGGTTCATTTTAGATAGCCTACCCCCCCGCCCTCTGTGCATCTCTCCCTCTCCCTGCCTCCGTCAGTCATCCTCCCAGGTAATTCTGGTCCAGACAATGCGCGGCTGGCAACTGCTGCTGTCCGTGTAGTTGGCTCTCTACAGGGCCTTCTCCCACACAGTATACCTCATCCTCCGAAGGCTAGAGACAATCCGCATGCGGAGCGGTCATCGCGCGCACCGTGGCGAATTTTCACTTGATTTTCTGTCGCAGAAAAGAGTGGTCCCTATAGCTTGCCAGTATCTCGGAATATGGTGGTCCTTGTTAAATATGAATGAGTTCTCATTTTTTACGTCTTACATGGCAGTGATGGATACAGTTTTAGAATCCGCATGAAAATTGAAGTTTTGCGTTTCGTTTGATTCATTAAAGCTTGCAAAATGCGTCGTGTCTAAGGCAGAATCTACGGTCTCGACCAAATCAGCCCAGGACCTGCGTATGAGAAAAGCAAACCCGTGCTTTTCTAATATTTAGCAAACATTGCATTTGGCTTGCATTCATCCCCAGTTTTGGACTGATCGGATGCGTCAGCGTTGGAAGCGGCTGTGGAGAACCCCATAGCTTTCGGCATGATTTGATGTAACTGGATTTTTTAACAGGGTAACTGGATATCTCTTACCTTTTAACTGAGAACAGCTACATTCAAGTCAAGAAGCAAACTCCATCAAGAGATAGATCCATCCCTATATGGACTAAATCTTGGTTCTTCGGGATTTAAAACTAGCAAATCACACGCATCTTGTTCGGCGCTTCTTGCGAAAATAGCCTTAAACTGTGGGAGACATGAAAGTTGTTTCAGCAGTGTTGTTCCTTGCCATATTTTGGAGTCTGGAGTGGGAGCCCGTGCTTTCTGATTCAATCATACACATCGGTAAGTTGCCTTCTTCCAACATCAGTAGGCTAATAAGGATGCCATGCCTCTGTGCATAGATTTGCCTCTGCATAGATTTTTGGTATAAGCAAATAATTTGTACCACCACACACCACTAACGGTGTGGACAGTGTCCGTTCCCGTAGCATGATATTGGTACACGGATACACGGATATTAAATATAAGCAATTAATCCCCCCTCACAAAATAAGAATAATAATGTATTTAACAGCATGCGCCATTGCGCATAATGGCTAATGAAGTTGCCTGCTGAGTTTTGCACACACTTACCATGTATGTTTTAATTTGGGTATTTCATCTCATGTTTTTACATTTAATAACGTAAAGGCGGGAAATGTGAATAACTAAAATGTAATATGAACATAGTGATTAGCCTATGGGTATTGTGTTTACTGTCTCAAATCGCTTGCTACCTGAAAACAGGTGATATGAAAAGTCCGTGATGTCTGCCGATTAGGGAGGAATATGCTGATATTCAATTTCTTGAAACAATGTATCCACGTTTACACATAACCTACATGCAATGCAGCTGGAATAGCCTTAACAATATAGGCCCGTGCCTACCACTGTGGGAAGTGTGTTAATGTTGAGTGGCATATCGAAAAGGGGTGTAGGAAAATTGTTGTTAGATACTTCTTATAATGTAGGATGTAAGAGAATGGTCAGCTGAGAGATGTCTGCATCGTGCATGTCTTGTGCGCATGTATATAGGTTACTATTTGGATGGACATGAATTGTGATATCAAATGGGGGAAAATCCACTCGTGTGTGTGTGTGTGTGTGTGTGTGTGTGTGTGTGTGTGTGTGTGTGTGTGTGTGTGTGTGTGTGTGTGAGAGAGAGAGAGATGCACACCAATTTGGGGTGTCAACGATCGCACCTTGCAGCACACTGATGGTTTTAAAATAGAGCTACAGGCCTAGAGGCTATGTGCTTAACATAAAAAGCTGCAGGTTTACCTAATCTAAAACCACTATTTCTATATATTAGTTTGTAATCCCTTAACCTGTTTAGTACATTGGCCTTCTTTATATTGGATTATTCCAACCCCCAATACTCTGATAGCCTATTGTGAGGTCATTATTTTTGCAATGCATTTCTGACTTGTTGCACACCTGACAAAAGTCGATTTAATGCATCAGAAACATTAGCTAAGGTAGGCCAAGGTGATTTACATGAGTTTATTTGTAGCTGTTTGTCAAGATCAGGTTCGTTTATGGACGGTCTTTGGGCAAGGTTAGTTTACTCCAATGAAAAACGGGGAATATTTATCCTATTTATATTGAATATTTTCCCGGTTTTAACGTAGCATACTTTAAATGTCCTTTTTCATCTGAATGCCAATAACCCGTTTTTTTGTTCTCTTATCCTCGATAAATATCATTCGGTTGTGTTTTTAGTCTTTGTTTAATTCCCAACCCCCAAACGATAGTTCGTTTCCATTCTTTGACGTTTGTATTTAGAATCACTACATGAAAGGTTACCCTTATCATTACCCTCCCTGGTGGAAATGACAGACTATAGGCCACTTGTTTGTTTTGATATATCCTTGCATTGCACGATCAAGTGAGAAATCAAGACAGCATAAAAAACAACATGGTAGGCCTAATTATTGTGGAACAAAATGCTTGAATTGAAGTCTTAAGGCCTACATTGTCTACCTAAACGAGTGGAAGGTCAGGGGAATGAAAAGTATATTAAGCATCACTTTGACGATGTCAGAAGTAATCCCTTTCTAATCTCTTTGTTGCTGTTAAAGAAAGAATGGGGGGGAGAACCCTGACGTCAACCCAGAGATAGCACTACCGCATTATCCTTTCCTGTGACGCGGGAATTTTAGGTAGGCATTTTCATTTTCCGCGCATTACTTGATCACCGAGGAGCCTTCTAATGATCTGCATGCTGAAGGGAGAGCCCGTGCGCTGCATCGCAATGGCCCGCCGCTTTATGAGGCTATTCAGTAAGTCACTGTGATTTATGTCGCTGGAAAGCAACAAAGTCCCTGGTATTATCCGAGCTGCCTGGCACCGTCCTCACACACCACATCCACCCGCTCACCATGCACTAATGCAGAGGAGGCAAACATTCCCGCACGACAGTCCCACTTCAGGCTACTTTGTTGCCCCCGCTTAAGGTTCATGATTCCCTGTTTAAAGTGGATGCCTCTGTTTACGTTTTGCACCTGGTCAAATCCAATGTGCACAACTCGAAATGCTGGAGGGTTAGGTTTATTATAATCCCCCCCTAGTGGTTGTTCTGAGTCTTTATAGCCTTTCAAACGGTCATTTTGTATTAATATTCAACACTTTCCAATACTCCTGAGAAGGGAAAAACATATTTATTATTTATCTTTTAAATCATATCATTTTCACATGATTTATGATCTGAACCGAATGATAGGTTAGATCTTCCTCAGGGAGAATGTGTGGTTCGAGAGGCTGTTTTATTCAGCTGTAATATAAGAGATCATTTGATCCACTGTTCCATCTTTGCCTTTGCCATGGTAGTGGCATTGAAATATGTGGGCCTTTAGAATGGGATGTTCCTGGGTGTTTTGCTAACCTGTTTTCTCAGCTGTCAAGATTCCTTCCTTTTTAACAATGAGCACGTTTGTGTGAAGGGATTCCTATCTATCCGCCTATCAAGTTATGTATCTGTGAGCTCTAACAGATCTGCTACTCCGTGTTTTTTTTTGCAGAAGATTTAACACCTCAGATTTCCTCTGTGTTAGGATGTCTGACTGCAGTACTGGATGTGACATAGACATATAGTATTTTGAGTGATTGTGAGGGGTTGCAGGTAATGTATGCTAAAGAAAATCCTGTTTTCAGTACTTTTCTGCAATTGCTTCCTCCCCTATATTTATTCAAATTGAATTCGAATATCCTTTAGAATATCGTTTTCCAGAATAACGTACTGCCACAAGGCTTTACACGAGACAAGCTAAAGTATGTCATTTCAATTTATTACATTAATTCTTTCTCTTCTACATTTTGTTTCCATCCTTATTATTACAAAATGTATTTTGGAATCTACGGTGGAATAACATAGAGTCTAACCCTGTAAACAGTCAGCAGGTAAGGTAAGGTAGGCCAGGTGAACTGGGCCATTTCAAACAGGCTATATTTGGAGAACAATCGAGGCCCTTATCCCAAGAACAAACTGATGATGAGGAGTATGTGTGTTGTAAAGGTTTTTGGCTTAATCCCCTCCTAATGCCCAGGCTAACCTCAGCATGCCGATGCCAGCTGTGTGTGTGTGTGTGTGTGTGTGTGTGTGTGTGTGTGTGTGTGTGTGTGTGTGTGTGTGTGTGACGGGAAGCCAATGGGACAGTTAGGCATGTACCAATAACCTTGCCTCCATTCAAGAGCAGTTTTGCATGTTTTCCGAGCGTAGAGAGAGTTGACAGTCAATTTACAGCACTATAAAACGACCCTCGTTATAAAGGGAAACAGTAGCACAAGTAAGTGTGCTCCACGATGGAACTCCCAGCGAATGGGGGAGGCTCTGCTAGCCTGTATGTTCATCATGCCATATATGTCTAATTGACTGATCGACTTCAAAAGCCTGCTGATAGTTCCAGGATATGCTCAATTAGTTGCCATGGTAAGTTGGTCCGCTGGCTTGGCTGCACGACTCCACTAACAGGTCATACTAAGTCTTTTACATTCTGCTTTCCTCACAGTTCACTGGGGTCAATCGTCCTCCAGAAATCTCTGTTGGTTTTCCCAGTGGGCCAGTCCCAAAACATACATGGCAAATGGGAACACATGCACCACTACCACTCACTAACTCTGGCACGCCTGCACTTTAGCCCTACCTAGAACCAATAAAAGAGGTTTCTAACCTCAAGGGTCTTTTTCCTGGTTGAATAAACTAGAAGGGCCACAGAGCTTCATATGCTCATAAATCATTGAGCATGCTGTGTACAGATACATACATCCTACTTTTTATTTTACAAGACTTTAACCTTTATGTTAACAGGGAAAACGTTGGTTGTAGATAAATGAGAGATAAAGTGAATAAAGAACATACAGTGCCTTGCGAAAGTATTCGGCCCCCTTGAACTTTGCGACCTTTTGCCACATTTCAGGCTTCAAACATAAAGATATAAAACTGTATTTTTTTGTGAAGAATGAACAACAAGTGGGACACAATCATGAAGTGGAACGACATTTATTGGATATTTCAAACTTTTTAAACAAATCAAAAACTGAAAAATTGGGCACTGTAGCTAGAGAGGCAGACAGGAAACCAAGTCATTCATGTGTTTTACCAGTTCTCCTATTGTAGGCCTGAGGACTGTGCTGTGTATGCCATATAGATAGTATGTTGGTCCTGTGTGGCCTAGGGTGTTTTCACATATACAGTGCCTTCAGAAAGTATTCACACCCCTGGTCTTTTTCCACATTTTGTTTTGTTACAGCCTGAATTTAAAATGGATTAAATTGAGATTTTGTGTAACTGACCTACACACAATACACCATAATGTCAAAGTGGAATTATGTTTTTCAAATATTTTTTCAAATTAATAAAAAATTAAATGCTGAAATGCCTTGAATCAATAAGTATTCAACCCATTTGTTATGGCAAGGCTAAATAAGTCCAGGAGTAAAAATGTGCTTAACAAGTCACATGATAAGTTGCATGGACTCAGTGAGTGTGCAATAATAATCTTTAACATCATTTTTGAATGACTACCTCATATCTATACTCCACACATACAATTTTCTGTAAGGTCCCTCAGTTATGCAGTGAATCAGGAACCAATACACGCAGTCAGTCAGGAAAGCAAAGGCTAGCTTTTTCAAACAGAAATTTGCATCTGTAGCTCTAACTCCCAAAAGTTTTGGGACACTGTAAAGTCCATGGAGAACAAGAGCACCTCCTCCCAGCTGCCCACTGCACTGAGGCTAGGCGACACGGTCACCACTGATAAACCCATGATAATCGAACATTTCAATAAGCATTTCTCTACGGCTGGCCATTCCTTCCTCCTGGCTACTCCAACCCCGGGCAACACAGCTCTGCCCCCCCCCCCGCAGCTACTCGCCCGAGCCTCCACAGCTTCTCCTTCACCTAAATCCAGATAGCAGATGAGCTGCAAAGAGCTGCAAAACCTGGACCCGTACAAATCAGTTGGGCTAGACAATCTGGACCCTCTCTTTCTAAAACTATCCGTCGCCATTGTTGCAACCCCTATTACCAGCCTGTTCAACCTCTCTTTCGTATTGTCCGAGATCCCTAAAGATTGGAAAGCTGCTGCGGTCATCCCCCTCTTCAAAGGGGGTGACACTCTAGACCCAAACTGCTATAGACCTATATCTATCCTGCTCTGCCTCTCTAAAGTCTTCGAAAGCCAAGTTAATAAACAGATCACTGACCATTTCGAATGCCACCGTGTGTTCTCCACTGTGCAATCCGGTTTCACTGGTGCATCTCAGCCACGCTCAAGGTACTAAATTATATCATAACCGCCATCGATAAAAGACAGTACTGTGCAGCCGTCTTCATCGACCTGGCCAAGGCTGTCAATCACTGTATTCTTATCTGCAGACTCAACAGCCTTGGTTTCTCAAATGACTGCCTCGTCTGGTTCACCAACTTCTTTGCAGACAGATTTCAGTGTGTCAAATCGGAGGGCCTGTTGTCCGGACCTCTGACAGTCTCTATGGGAGTGCCACAGGGTTCAATTCTCAGGCCGACTCTTTTCTCTGTATATATCAATGATGTCGCTCTTGCCACCTCTACGCAGACGATACCTTTCTGTATACTTCTGGCCCTTCCTTGGACACTGTGCTAATTAACCTCCAAACAAGCTTCAATGCCCTACAACACTCCTTCTGTGGTCTCTAACTGCTCTTAAACGCTAATAAAACCAAATGCATGCTTTTCAAACGTTCGCTGCCTGCACCCGCCCGCCTGACTAGCATCACCACCCTGGACGGTTCTGACCTAGAATATGTGGACAACTATAAATACCTAGGTGTCTGGCTAGACTGTAAACTCTCCTTCCAGACTCATATTAAACATCTCTAATCCAAAGTCAAATCTAGAATCGTCTTTCTATTTTGCAACAAAGCTTCCATCACTCACTTTGCCAAACTTACCCTCGTAAAACTGACTATCCTACCGATCCTCGACTTCAGCGATGTCATCTACAAAATAACTACTCAGAAAGACTGCATCCAGTTATCACAGTGCCATCCGTTTTGTTACCAAATCACCTTATACCACCCACCACTGCGACCTGTATGCTCTAGTCGGCTGGCCCTCGCTACATATTCGTCGCCAGATCCACTGGCTCCAGGTCGTCTATAAGTCTATGCTAGGTAAAGCTCCTCCTTATCTCAGCTCACTGGTCACGATAACAACACCCACCCGTAGCACGCGCTCCAGCAGGTATATCTCACTGATCATCCCCAAAGCCAACACCTCATTTGGCCGCCTTTCCTTCCAGTTCTCTGCTGCCAGTGACTGGAACGAATTGCAAAAACACAAAGCTGGAGACTTATATTTCCCTCACCAACTTTAAACATCAGCTATCTGAGCAGCTAACCGACCGCTACATAGTCCATCTGTAAATAGCCCACCCAATCTACCTACCTCATCCTCATACTGTTTTGATTTACTTTTCTGCTCTTTTGCACACCAGTATCTCTACTTGCACATCATCATCTGCTCATTTATCACTCCAGTGTTAATCTGCTAAATTGTAATTCTTCGCTACTATGGCCTATTTATTGCCTACCTCCCCACGCCATTTGTACACACTGTATATAGACTTTCTTTTTTTCCACTGTGTCATTGACTTGTTTGTTGTGTTACTGGCAAGTTTATTGTTTATTCCATGTTATTCCATGTGTAACTCTGTGTTGTTGTCTGTGTCACACTGCTTTGCTTTATCTTGGTCAGGTTGCAGTTGTAAATGAGAACTTGTTCTCAACTCGCCTACCTGGTTAAAAATGAAGGTGAAATAAAAAAAATTACAAATACAGATTCAACCACAAAAACAAGGGAGGTTTTCCAATGCCTCGCAAAGAAGGGAATCTATTGTTAGATGGGTAAAAAAAAAGCAGACATTCAATATCCCTTTGAGCATGGTGCCGGAAAGAGGAAGTAAACCGCTCAGTGATTTCACCTTGAGGCCAATGGTGACTTTAAAACAGTTATGGACTTTAATGGCTGTGATAGGAGAGAACTGAGGATGGATCAACAACATTGTAGTAACTCCACAATAAATGACAGAGTTAAAAGAAGGACGCCTGTACATAATACAAATATTCCAAAACATGAATCCTGTTTGCAACAAGGCGTTAAAGTAATACTGCAAAAAAATGTGGCAAAGCAATACATTTTTGTCCTGAATACAACGTGTTATGTTTGGGGTAAATCCAATACAACACATTACTGAGTACCACTCTCCGCATTTTCCAGCATAGTGGTTGCTGCGTCATGTTATGGGTATGCTTGTAATCGTTAAGGACTGGGGAGTTTTTCAGGATACAAAAATAAACGGAATGGAGCTAAGCACAGGCAATATCCTAGACGAAAACCTGGTTCAGTCTGCTTTCCATTGACACTGGGAGATGAATTCACTTTTCTGCAGGACAATAACCTAAAACATAAGGCCAAATATACACTGGAGTTGCATACCAAGAAGACGGTGAATGTTCCTGAGTGGCCGAGTTACAGTTTTGACTTAAATCTGAGTATTTTTTGTAAATCGTTGACAAAAAAATAACCACTAAATCCATTTTAATTTCACTTTGTAATACAACAAAAAAGTCAAGGGGTGTGAATACTTTCTGAAGGAATTGTAGTGCTTTTCAAAATAACCGATCTCACTCCTCTTTAAAGTGGACTCTGAGGTAAAAAAAAAGGCAAAATTACTGTCTTTGCTTTCACATTGTTATGTTTAGAAAGGAACCAAGATCCTTTCCCAGCATTCACTCAATGCACTCTGGGTTTTTACAAAGAGTAGAACAAGCCATTCCATCAGAACGTGTTACAGACAGCTAGATATACCTACTTTCATTCTGAAAGCTGAGGCTGAAGCTGAAGCTGAAGCTGAGCTGAGCATTTAGTTAAAACATGAAACATAATAATTATTATCAGAAGATAACATCAACATGTTAATATTAGTGGTAATTGAAAAAACTGCTCACCCAATGTAGGCTATTTTAAGAGCAAGCATTGATTTTGTAACCTATATTGTGATTCTCCCAAAATATTGCTGTCTTCTCACAATTCAAACCCCACAATCGAATAAACAATTTATGAAGCTCTCTTAGCCTATATATCACACATTGCAAACAAGTAAAACTCCACACGTTTTGGAATTTCTGTGCATCCTTGACACTCGTTAATCAATATCCAAAAACAGCACACGTTATTTCATAATCTTCTCCCTTTTGTGGCACCAATGTGATGGGTTATGGGAAATTGTGTTGCTGTAGCCTAGTGTGTGGTGCGGGAATAATGACAAGCGAACCTGGAGAGCCTTGTGTTCACGTTGCCGTAAAAACGGGAACCAAACCTTGGGATTTCAGGGAACCGAACTCAGACCAGCTCTTAAGAGGTTACTGTAGGTTCGCTTCGGGGGGACTTTTGAGGGGTCTGAGTTCCTTTGGATTGCTCACACGGCACAAAAAAATTAAGCAAATCGCACTGAATTTACAAGATTGGCTGAAAAGGACCAAGCTAGCATTGTCAGGTTCATTGGTGCGATTCCCGCTGGGGCCACCACTACGAAAATGTATGCACGCACTACCGTGTTAGCTGCTTCGGATAGAACCATCCGCTGAACGGTATATATTATATTAATATACAGTACATGGGTTAGCTGGACATATTTCTCCATTATTCAGAGGGTGCATGGCAGAGAACATTTCTCAGCTGCATCGTATTTTCAAAGCCCTCATGTTGAAAACGAGAGTAATTTCCTGTGTGTTTAGTGAACAAGGACAAGGTCCCAGTTGACTGCAGCACCGCAGTACAGTAAGCACGCCAATCAAGGCTCACGCGGAAGGCATTATTTCCCTGGTACATGATAATGATTATTATACATATTCTTGAATGGAAAATGTTCAGCATGGTTAATTGTGTGTCAGGTTTTATTCTCTCCTGGACTGACAGAATTAGCTGTGAATACAAAGGTGTCACCTGGGTTGTCTGATTCCCCCTCAGTTCCAGTTAGGTAGTAAGAAATGAATAGAACGTAGAATTTTTTTGTTGCTGAAATATGAATAGAATCAATAGAAATCCCAAAGAAGACTTATTCAATTGGGACAAGATATTTGTTTTTGTTTTGAAATAATGAACCATTTTGTTTTACGCACTAACTAAAGACAGACAAAAGATTTGAAATTCCCAAAAATTATGAGTGCCAATTAGCTGAACAACGGAGGTTAGCTGACCCGTTTCAATCAATGGTCAATAACAATGATCCAGACATACAGTATATGGAACAAGTATTCCGCTACACTTGCATTGACATCTGCTATCCATGTGTATGTAACCAATACAAATTTGATTTGATTTGATATTGTTGCAAAGGCTTGGACATTGCCTTCTGATTCACCTTGAATCGTTGTTGCTCCAGTCATCTTTCCAATCTACACTGAGTGTACAAAACATTTCCCCCCTCAGAACAGTCTCTTTTTAACGGGCATGGACACTACAAGGTGTCGGAAGCGTTCCCCAGGGATGCTGGCCCATGTTGACTCCAATGCTTCCCACAGTTGGCTCAAGTTGGCTGAATGTCCTTTGGGTGGTAGACCATTCTTGAGTATGGGAAACTGTTGAGCATGAAAATCCCTGCAGCATTACAGTTCTTGAAACACTCAAAACGGTGCGCCTGGTACCTACTACCATACCATGTTCAAAGACACTTAAATATTTTGTTTTGCCCATTTATCCTCTCAATGGCACACATATACAATCCCATGTCTCAATTGTCTCAAGGCTTAAAAACCTTCTTTAACCTCTCTCCTCCTCTTCATCTATTCAGATTGAAGTGGATTTAACAAGTGACATCAATAAGGGATCATAGCTTTTACCTGGATTAATCTAGTGGTTACAGTTGACCTCATTATTAACCTAGTGGTTATAGTTGACCTCATTATTAATATAGTGGTTGCAGTTTACCTCAGCGTTAATCTAGTGCTTAATGGTTACAGTTTATCTCAGCATTAATGTAGTGGTTAGTGGTTACAGTTTACCTCAGCATTAATCTAGTGGTTACAGTTTACCTAAACATTAATCTAGTGGTTACAGTTTACCTCATTATTAATCTAGTGGTTACAGTTTACCTAAACATTAATCTAGTGGTTACAGTTTACCTCAGCATTAATCTAGTGGTTACAGTTTACCTCAGCATTTATCTAGTGGTTACAGTTTACCTCAGTATTAATCTAGATGTTAGAGTTCCCCTCAGTATTAATATTGTGGTTACAGTTTACCTCAGCGTTAATCTAGTGCTTAGTGGTTACAGTTTATCTCAGCATTAATGTAGTGGTTAGTGGTTACAGTTTACCTCAGCATTAATCTAGTGGTTAGTGGTTACAGTTTATCTCAGCATTAATGTAGTGGTTAGTGGTTACAGTTTACCTCAGCATTAATCTAGTGGTTAGTGGTTACAGTTTACCTCAGCATTAATCTAGTGGTTACAGTTTACCTCAGCATTAATCTAGTGGTTACAGTTCACCTCAATATTAATCTAGTGGTTACAGTTTACCTCAGTATTAATCTAGTGGTTACAATTTACCTCAGCATTAATCTAGTGGTTACAGTTTACCTCAGCATTAATCTAGTGGTTACAGTTCGCCTCAATATTAATCTAGTGGTTACAGTTTACCTCAGCATTAATCTAGTGGTTACAGTTTACCTCAGCATTAATCTAGTGGTTAGTGGTTACAGTTTACCTCAGCATTAATCTAGTGGTTAGTGGTTACAGTTTACCTCAGCATTAATCTAGTGGTTACAGTTTACCTCAGTATTAATCTAGAGGTTAGAGTTCACCTCAGTATTAATCTTGTGGTTACAGTTTACCTCAGCGTTAATCTAGTGCTTAGTGGTTACAATTTACCTCAGCATTAATGTAGTGGTTAGTGGTTACAGTTTACCTCAGCATTAATCTAGTGGTTACAGTTTACCTCAGCATTAATGTAGTGGTTACAGTTCACCTCAACATGAATCTAGTAGTTACATTTTGCCTTAGTATTAATCTTTAACCCTGGTATTTTACACATAGCACGGAACAACCAGGCTCACAGATGCTAGCAGTCATTGTTATTATACAGTATTAAATACCGCATCAAAATACAGTTGGATTGGCGTGTGTCAAGAACTGCAACGCTGCTGGGTTTTTCATGCTCAACAGTTTTCCGTGTGTATCAAGAATGGTCCACCACCCAAAGGACCAATATGTGGTTTATTGGTTGACTATATCATTTGTAGTCAGGATGTCATTGTTGTTGGACAAACAGCTCTGACTAGCAAGAGGGAAACAAAATATATATATATTTTTTTTTTACAGTAAATACAAGTCATACTCAACATAACAGTGACAAAATAGTTGAACAAGAAGGGGATGAAATCTGTCAGGCCAGGAGAGAAATGCCTGGCTTTACCAAGCACCACATTACTCTCTCCAGACAGAGAGAGATGGAGCTGAGCCTCCTTGGGAGAGGCTGTGTCTGTGGTAATCATTACCCTGCCTTCTTTAGAGCCCTCTGGCCTTTTACTTTCATTTGTTGTTTTCTCTTCCCTTCTCTCCAGGCCCTCTCACTTTCTCCCCTTGTCACCTCCCCTCTTCACCTCAAACTCACAATGGGTAGAAAGCCTTCAGATATCTTTGTCTTCTGCCCCCCCGTTTCACCTGTCTTCTCTTAGATGAAGAAGAGCCAGAGTGCTGAAATATTTAACCCTCGCTTCTCTCTTCCTCTCATTCTCCTATGTTTCTAACCCCATCGTTCCTCTACATTATAAGCATAAGGAAATGATTGTTTATGTATTTGAGTTATCTTTAGGTGTAATCTGAAATGGCTACTGCTGTGCAAGATTCATGTTGATTCCATCTCACAGATTGTCAGTCCTTCCATAGCTCCATCTATGAATTTGAGGGTGGTTCCATTTCTCCAGCCCCATCCATTAACTTTATAGAAAACCAAGTGGCCGGGTTGCGCTTAGGCTGAAATACATATTCAACTTTAATGAAATAGACTACTGTATTTACTACCTTTATCCAATGCACTTGGCATCCTCGATTCCAAGAAACTGATGGAAGGATGTTGAGAATATTTCCACAGAACATCTGATTATTCTTAATAGAAATGTCTTGATGTCTTTGTCGGGGATAATGACAGAATTCCCATAAACTTTTATTCAGCAGATCAAATCATGCAATGTTGCATATTTGGACAGTTTTACTTTTGACAGATATTTTTTTCTTTGTATTAAATAAAACGAATTATAACTCATGCGGTAATCCTTATGCAAATACCTTATTCAATTACTGCCTGTCCTAAGCATAAGTCTTGTAAATCTTAAAAAGTTAAGCTTTAAATCCTCTTTAGGAGAAGCCCACTCGAATCATCTAGATATTGTTGTTTTTGCCCCACTAATTCCTTTGATTTCATGTGACTTTGAAACGGAACATGGCTCTGTTTTCTCAGGAAAGGTGAAACCTTGCCCTCCACCTCATCATCATTCAGACCCCCACTGTGTCCAATATAAGTGGAGCAACTCACTGAAGTGTTGCAGCTAATAGGACTACACTATATACAATAGAACTACACCATATACAATAGAACTACACCATATACAATAGGACTACACTATATACAATAGGACTACACTATATACAATAGGACTACACTATATACAATATAACTACACTATATACAATAGGACTACACTATATACAATAGGACTACACTATATACAATAGACCTACACTATATACAATAGGACTACACTATATACAATAGGACTACACTATATACAATAGGACTACACTATATACAATAGGACTACACTATATACAATAGAACTACACTATATACAATAGGACAGTAACATCATTAAGGTGGGGGCAGGGGTGTAAAGACGAGTTCAAGGATGGTGGGTGCAGGGTGTAAAGAAGAGTTCTAGGAGGGTGGGGGTGTAAAGAAGAGTTCTAGGAAGGTGGGGGTGTAAAAAAGAGTTATACAAAGGTGGGGGGGTGTAAAGAAGAATTCTAGGAAGGTGGGGGGTGTAAAGAAGAGTTCTAGGAAGTTGGGGGGTAAAGAAGGGTTCTAGGAAGGTGGGGGGGTGTAAAGATGAGTTTTAGGAAGGTGGGGGTGTAAAGAAGAGTACTAGGAAGGTGGAGGGGTGTAACAAAGAGTTCTAGGAAGGTGGGGGGTGTAAAGATGAGTTCTAGGAAGGTGGGGGTGTAAAGAAGAGTTCTAGGAAGGTGTGTGGGGGTGTAAAGATGAGTTCTAGGAAGGTGGGGGTGTAAAGAAGTGTTCTAGGAAGGTGGGGGTGGGGGGGGTGTAAAGATGAGTTTTAGGAAGGTGGGGGTGTAAAGATGAGTTTTAGGAAGGTGGGGGTGTAAAGATGAGTTTTAGGAAGGTGGGGGTGTAAAGAGAGTTCTAGGAAGGTGGGGGGTGTAAAGATGAGTTTTAGGAAGGTGGGGGGTGTAAAGATGAGTTTTAGGAAGGTGGAGGGTGTAAAAAGAGTACTAGGAAGGTGGGGGGGTGTAAAGAAGAGTTCTAGGAAGGTGGAGGGGTGTAAAGAAGAGTTCTAGGAAGGTGGGGGTGTAAAGTAGAGTTCTAGGAAGGTGGGGGTGTAAAGATGAGTTTTAGGAAGGTGGGGGTGTAAAGATGAGTTTCAGGAAGGTGGAGGGGTGTAAAAAGAGTACTAGGAAGGTGGGGGGGGGTGTAAAGAAGAGTTCTAGGAAGGTGGAGGGGTGTAACAAAGAGTTCTAGGAAGGTGGGGGGCGTGTAAAGATGATTTCTAGGAAGGTGGGGGGTGTAAAGAAGAGTTCTAGGAAGGTGGGGGGTGTAAAGTAGAGTTCTAGGAAGGTGGGGGGTGTAAAGAAGAGTTCTAGGAAGGTGGAGGGGTGTAACAAAGAGTTCTAGGAAGGTGGGTGGGGGGTGTAAAGATGAGTTTTAGGAAGGTGGGGGTGTAAAGAAGTGTACTAGGAAGGTGGGGGGTGTAAAGTAGAGTTCTAGGAATGTGGAGGGGTGTAAAGAAGAGTTCTAGGAAGGTTTGGGGAGGGTGTAAAGAAAAGTTCTATGAAGGTGGGGGGGTGTGTAAAGAAACGTTCCAGGTGGGTGGGGGTTAAAGATGCGTTCTAGGAGGATGGGGGGGGCAGAAGGCCAGTGTCCATCTACTAAATGTACAACCAGAAGGCCAGTGTCCATTTACTAAATGTACAACAGAAGGCCAGTGTCCATCTACAAAATGTACAACAGAAGGCCAGTGTCCATCTACTAAATGTACAACCAGAAGGCCAGTGTCCATCTACTAAATGTACAACCAGAAGGCCAGTGTCCATCTACTAAATGTACAACAGAAGGCCAGTGTCCATCTACTAAATGTACAACAGAAGGCCAGTGTCCATTTACTAAATGTACAACAGAAGGCCAGTGTCCATCTACTAAATGTACAACAGAAGGCCAGTGTCCATCTACTAAATGTACAACAGAAGGCCAGTGTCCATCTACTAAATGTACAACAGAAGGCCAGTGTCCATCTACTAAATGTACAACAGAAGGCCAGTGTCCATCTACTAAATGTACAACCAGAAGGCGAGTGTGCATCTACTAAATGTACAACCAGAAGGCCAGTGTCCATCTACTAAATGCATTTATGTCAGCATAGAGGAAATGAAGCGTTGTAAATGCTGTGTGTAGTGAGGATACATGTGAGAAACATACAACATGGATCAGAGGAAGCTAAACTCAGAATGGTTCAGAAGATCAACAACAAACAAACGACAACTGTATTTTATTATTATTATTTATTAAGCATAGAAATACATTTTCCCAAGGTGGGTTGCAGCAGACAGCTATCTTGCCCAAATTCAGTATTTTAGAGTGAAACCAACTCCCAGGTTCCATTTCCCATCTCCCATCTCCCAGCTCCCAGCTCCCACACCCCATCTACCAGGTCACATTTCCCAGCTCCCAGGCCCCAGCTCCCAGCTCCCACACCCTATCTCCCAGGTTCCATTTCCCATCTCCCAGGCCCCAGCTCCCACACCCCATCTCACATTTCCCAGCTCCCAGGCCCCAGCTCCCAGCTCCCACACCCATCTCCCAGGTTCCATTTCCCATCTCCCAGGCCCCAGCTCCCACACCCCATCTACCAGGTCACATTTCCCAGCTCCCAGGCCCCAGCTCCCATACCCCATCTCACAGGTTCCATTTCCCATCTCCCAGGCCCCAGCTCCCAGCTTCCACACCCCATCTCACATTTCCCAGCTCCCAGCTCCCACACCCCATCTCACATTTCCCAGCTCCCAGGCCCCAGCTCCCAGCTTCCACACCCCATCTCCCAGGTCCCATTTCTCAGCTCCCAGGCCCAAGATTCCAGCTCCCACACCTCATCTCCCAGGGCCCAGCTCCCAGGTCAAGGGGAAGTAGATCCTGTGGGATACGACCTGGTTGGTTCCCCAGGGGTAGCGCTGTGGCGTACACACCAAAGCACATGGGAGTTGTGATTAGCCACCTGGCCAAGGCAGTGCTCGGTTAGAGCAGAGATCTCTGCTGAAGCTACTGCACCGTCATACTGTGTGTGTAATCTCACAGGATGTAGGGTAAAAATAGGACAGGACGGGAATTCTGACGCTACTGTAGTAGGGATTCATCCTGCGAACTGGAAATCCCCCCCTGGGCAATAGAGCTTGTTTACTCTGTGCCAGTGACATATTATTCTCACAGTCATGCTACTGTAGTGTAGATAATTGGCTGTACAGTACCCGGATGAGCGTGATATTATCTTTGCTTTATTTTGTGGAATTAAACCTGCTCTTAAATCGTTCACACAAGATACTATTTGTGTACCCCCGCCACAGCACCACCCCCACCCCCACCCCACCACCCAGCTGCAGCTGTCCCCAGACACTCCCACCACTCAGCTGCATCAGTCCACAGACACTCCCACCACCCAGCTGCAGCAGTCCCCAGATACTCCCACCACCCAGCTGCAGCAGTCCCCAGATACTCCCACCACGCAGCTGCAGCTGTCCCCAGACACTCCGACCACCCAGCTGCAGCAGTCCCCAGATACTCCCACCACCCAGCTGCAGCAGTCCCCAGATACTCCCACCACCCAGCTGCAGCAGTCCCCAGATACTCCCACCACCCAACTGCAGCTGTCCACAGATACTCCCACCACCCAGCTGCAGCAGTCCACAGATACTCCCACCACCTGGGAAAGCTTTGTCCCCTGTCGAAGCACTAATCCTGGTTAGGCCTTTACCTCCTTCTGTCGTATCAAGCTGTTGTCTGGAGGTTCCCAGCTGAGGGCTCACTGTCAACCCTTACCCCTTGGCTGAGGGCTCACTTCCTACCATTACCCCCTGGCTGAGGGCTCACCTCCTACCATTACCCCCTAGCTGAGGGCTCACTGCCAACCATTACCCCCTGGCTGAGGGCTCACTTCCTACCATTACCCCCTGGCTGAGGGCTCACTTCCTACCATTACCCCCTGGCTGAGGGCTCACATCCTACCATTACCCCCTGGCTGAGGGCTCATCTCCTACCATTACCCTCTAGCTGAGGGCTCACTTCCTACCATTACCCTCTAGCTGAGGGCTCACCTCCTACCATTACCCTCTAGCTGAGGGCTCACCTCCTACCATTACCCTCTAGCTGAGGGCTCACCTCCTACCATTACCCTCTAGCTGAGGGCTCACTTCCTACCATAACCCCCTGGCTGAGGGCTCACTTACTACCCTTACCCCCTGGCTGAGGGCTCACCTCCTACCATTACCCTCCAGCTGAGGGCTCACTTCCTACCATAACCCCCTGGCTGAGGGCTCACTTCCTACCATTACCCCCTTGGCTGAGGGCTCACTGCCAACCCTTACCCCCTGGCTGAGGGCTCACCTCCTACCATTACCCTCTATCAGAGGGCTCACTTCCTACCATTACCCTCTAGCTGAGGGCTCACTTCCTACCATTACCCCCTGGCTGAAGGCTCACCTCCTACCATTACCCCCTGGCTGAGGGCTCACCTCCTACCATAACCCCATGGCTGAGGGCTCACTTCCTACCATAACCCCCTGGCTGAGGGCTCACTTCCTACCATTACCCCTTGGCTGAGGGCTCACTGCCAACCCTTACCCCCTGGCTGAGGGCTCACTGCCTACCATTACCCCCTGGCTGAGGGCTCACCTCCTACCATAACCCCCTGGCTGAGGGCTCACTGCCAACCCTTACCCCCTGGCTGAGGGCTCACTGCCTACCCTTACCCCCTGGCTGAGGGCTCACTGCCAACCCTTACCCCTGGCTGAGGGCTCACTGCCTACCATTACCCCCTGGCTGAGGGCTCACTTCCTACCCTTACCCCCTGGCTGAGGGCTCACTGCCAACCCTTACCCCTGGCTGAGGGCTCACTGCCTACCATTACCCCCTGGCTGAGGGCTCACTGCCTACCCTTACCCCCTGGCTGAGGGCTCATTGCCTACCCTTACCCCTGGCTGAGGGCTCACTTCCTACCATTACCCTCTAGCTGAGGGCTCACTTCCTACCATTACCCCCTGGCTGAGGGCTCACTTCCTACCATTACCCCCTGGCTGAGGGCTCACCTCCTACCATTACCCCCTGGCTGAGGGCTCACCTCCTACCATTACCCCCTGGCTGAGGGCTCACTTCCTATCATTACCCCCTGGCTGAGGGCTCACTTCCTACCATTACCCCCTGGCTGAGGGCTCACTTCCTACCCTTACCCCTGGCTGAGGGCTCACTTCCTACCCTTACCCCTGGCTGAGGGCTCACTTCCTACCATTACCCCCTGGCGGAGGGCTCACTTCCTACCCTTACCCCTGGCTGAGGGCTCACTTCCTACCATTACCCCCTGGCTGAGGGCTCACTTCCTACCCTTACCCCTGGCTGAGGGCTCATTTCCTACCATTACCCCCTGGCTGAGGGCTCACTTCCTACCCTTACCCCTGGCTGAGGGCTCACTTCCTACCCTTACCCCTGGCTGAGGGCTCACTTTCTACCATTACCCCCTGGCTGAGGGCTCACTTCCTACCCTTACCCCTGGCTGAGGGCTCACTTCCTACCATTACCCCCCTGGCTGAGGGCTCACTTCCTACCATTACCCTCTAGCTGAGGGCTCACTTCCTACCCTTACCCCTGGCTGAGGGCTCACTTCCTACCCTTACCCCTGGCTGAGGGCTCACTTCCTACCCTTACCCCTGGCTGAGGGCTCACTTCCTACCATTACCCCCTGGCTGAGGGCTCACTTCCTACCCTTACCCCTGGCTGAGGGCTCACTTCCTACCATTACCCCCTGGCTGAGGGCTCACTTCCTACCCTTACCCCTGGCTGAGGGCTCACTTCCTACCCTTACCCCTGGCTGAGGGCTCACTTCCTACCATTACCCCCTGGCTGAGGGCTCACTTCCTACCCTTACCCCTGGCTGAGGGCTCACTTCCTACCATTACCCCCTGGCTGAGGGCTCACTTCCTACCCTTACCCCTGGCTGAGGGCTCACTTCCTACCATTACCCCTGGCTGAGGGCTCACTTCCTACCATTACCCTCTAGCTGAGGGCTCACCTCCTACCCTTACCCCTGGCTGAGGGCTCACTTCCTACCATTACCCCCTGGCTGAGGGCTCACTTCCTACCATTACCCCCTGGCTGAGGGCTCACTGCCAACCCTTACCCCTGGCTGAGGGCTCAGACTTATCACTGATCGTCCCTGCTATCCACCACCTACCAACTACCAATTACTCACTACCAACACTGTGGTCGTGGTTGTGACAGGCCAAGGCTCTCATTGACACAGACTTAAAGCAGCAATATCAAACAGTTGGAGAGGTCAGCGTACCTCAAACCTTCTGGCCCCTCTTGATGATGGGTCACGTCAAGGGCTGTCGCTGGGCAGCCTTCCACATCTGCTTCCCTCAAACCAGAGGCTGATCACACCGGTTGTCGTCAGCCAGCATCCTCATAAATCAATAGTTCCAGCCCCTTTGACAGAATAGTTTTTCAGCGAAAGCAAAACGTTTCAGATAATCTTTTTAACACTAGAACCGCTGGGCCTCGAGGGACCCACCTTCAAGCTAACGAGCAGTCATTCTGACTGCAACATTCAAACAGTGTAATTAATACATTTCATATATGCTATCGCAACAATAATCATTTGTTTTTGTTTATGAAGGTCTTGGGTAACATTTAGTGTGTAATAGTCTCCGGTTTTCTCTTTGTGTCACTGTCGATGGCAACTGTCAAATGTATGGTGCACATGATTGAAACTTTATTTCTTGCTTTGCATTGGTAAAGTGTGTGTGTTGTCTTGTCATTCTTCAGCACCGTTGTGGATTAAAACAGCTGTGCATGTGCCTTATTTTGCGCAGAGGGAGGGAGCTCCCATCTCACTTTGTTCAAGGTGCAAGCAACCTGTTCGCCAATGGCAGTAAAGTAAAGAAACTGTCCATGGTGACATTTCTCCCCATGCCAACGTAAGGTTCCACCAGCCTAATCACCACATTCCCTGACACTCGCTCACCTGCTGCCTGATGTGGATCTTTTCCCAGATATGGAAAACCGTTCAGCATGTACAATTACGCTCAATTATGCTCTCACTGTGTGAGACTGCTTGGATTTGTTGGACTGATAGAGGGTACATACCATTTTGAGATTATATTTAAAAATGGATCAATTTGAATAGAATGGCCCGTCCTGTTCTTCACAATTGGTGATGACATAATTATACATCATTCACTTCCCCGTCGCTCATCATCTCATCCATTCTCCCCCATCATACTTTACTTCATTTATTTAATCTGTTGTTATATGTGTGAAATTAGTTTTAGTATATTTTAGGTTCAGTTTCGAGGCAATTATCGAGGTGATTATCAGCTGGGCATTGCACTTTCAACTGTCTGTAGGAGGAGCAGAGCAGGCCCTACTGTCTGTAGGAGGAGTAGAGCAGGCCCTACTGTCGGTAGGAGGAGCAGAGCAGGCCCTACTGTCGGTAGGAGGAGCAGAGCAGGCCCTACTGTCTGTAGGAGGAGCAGAGCAGGCCCTACTGTCTGTAGGAGGAGCAGAGCAGGCCCTACTGTCGGTAGGAGGAGCGGAGCATGCCCTACTGTCTGTAGGAGGAGCGGAGCAGGCCCTCCTCTCGGTAGGAGGAGCTGAGCAGGCCCTACTGTCTGTAGGAGCAGCGGAGCAGGCCCTACTGTCGGTAGGAGGAGCAGAGCAGGCCCTACTGTCGGTAGGAGGAGCAGAGCAGGCCCTACTGTCTGTAGGAGGAGCGGAGCAGGCCCTACTGTCTGTAGGAGGAGCAGAGCAGGCCCTACTGTCGGTAGGAGGAGCAGAGCAGGCCCTACTGTCTGTAGGAGGAGCAGAGCAGGCCCTACTGTCTGTAGGAGGAGCAGAGCAGGCCCTACTGTCGGTAGGAGGAGCGGAGCAGGCCCTACTGTCGGTAGGAGGAGCAGAGCAGGCCCTACTGTCGGTAGGAGGAGCAGAGCAGGCCCTACTGTCTGTAGGAGGAGCAGAGCAGGCCCTACTGTCTGTAGGAAGAGCAGAGCAGGCCCTACTGTCTGTAGGAGGAGCAGAGCAGGCCCTACTGTCGGTAGGAGGAGCAGAGCAGGCCATACAGTCTGTAGGAGGAGCAGAGCAGGCCATACAGTCTGTAGGAGGAGCAGAGCAGGCCATACTGTCTGTAGGAGGAGCAGAGCAGGCCATACTGTCTGTAGGAGGAGCAGAGCAGGCCATACAGTCTGTAGGAGGAGCAGAGCAGGCCATACTGTCTGTAGGAGGAGCAGAGCAGGCCATACTGTCTGTAGGAGGAGCAGAGCAGGCCATACTGTCTGTAGGAGGAGCAGAGCAGGCCATACAGTCTGTAGGAGGAGCAGAGCAGGCCATACTGTCTGTAGGAGGAGCAGAGCAGGCCCTACAGTCTGTAGGGGGAGCAAAGGGGGAAAACTATTCAAGAAATGACATGCCCTTCTAAAACTGGTTATAACTCCAGTTCTGGTTGTGATATTAAGATTCTGACAACGACAGTGTTTTCTATAGACTATTTTGGGAAAAGTCAATGACAGAGGGGGGCATGACATAGCAATATGTCCACAAAGCCAAACTTACCAAAACACAAACTGTTCAGGTCGCTCTGTACTGGCCGACTACTCACAGGGATCCTCTCAGGATCCGCTCCTCCTCTCACCTTTGACCACCACCCCCTACCTACCTCACTGCCTCAGCATATGACACTTTTTGCTCTCACCCTGAAAACTGGAATCTGTCTCACTCACACAGGACATTTCTGATACACAGAAACATGGCCACTCGCACAATTGAAACAGACCACTTTTTTCCTACTGAAACTACACACTCTTTTGTCCCATGCCCATCTGCACAATTCTCACACATTGGTACCTCCCTACTACATACTGCTGCAACATGACCATAAACTTGGCATCTGAAACACCGTACTGGGTTCGGAACAAAAGCTGTCACGGGATAACTTAGCATGGCTTTATCCAGCAAACACTCTGCATTAAATGATGGAAATCCACAAATGAATACGTACTATACAAAATGTAACATGTCATAATAGTTGGAGTGTTCCAGATTTACATTTATTATGTTATGTCTACCTCTGAGTCCAGGCTACTTTGGCCAATACACCTTCTGTTTTTCTTTTCTTTTTTGAACCTTTATTGAAAACCTTTATTTTTGCTGTGGTATCGTTTTGGTATTGAGTGTCGTTTTGGTATTGAGTGTCGTTTTGGTATTGAGTGTCGTTTTGGTATTGAGTGTCGTGATGGTATCGAGTATTGTGATACTAAACCTGGTATCGGTATCAAAGTCAAAATTCTGGTATCGTGACAAAACTAGTTTGATCTGCCAGTGCTGCCCTGTCAGCCAGTCAATCCACTATGGAATTCAGCACAGTGCTGAGAGCAGCCATCTAGCCACACAGCTCATTTAGTCCGCTTCACCATTCCGAGCTGCACACATTCATGTCATCTGACGGGGAAATTGCCCTTCTTGTTATCGGATATCGCTCTTCACACAAAGCCAGCATAGGCGCTGTTTCCTTAAAAAAAAGCCCTTTCATTCCGTTCCAATGTGTTTA
>NC_068434.1:12960690-13060690 GCF_023373465.1 Oncorhynchus keta | reverse complement strand
GATCTCAGCTCTGTCTCCTTCATGGTTTTATTTATCTCAGATCTCAGCTCTGTCCACCATGGTTTTGTTTAACTCAGATATAGTACTGTGTGCTGCTCCCAAGCTACCTGTACTTTTAGCCTTGGGTCCTGAGCTGTCAGTGATATAGTTTTAGCCCTCATAAATACAGGATGTGTCTGAGAGTGAAAAAGACCTAAACACCGCTGTACACAGTGGGTCCGTGAACTCTCCTTCAATGAAGCGCTGAACAAGTCAACTCATAAACCGCCCACACTGGTTCAACACCACTGACTAAAACAGGGGGGCTGCAGAACACAGTTCAGTCTGAATGCAGAAGTTATATCTGATGGACTTTTTGATACAAATATTGACAAGCTGAGTGTTTTGTATAAATGGATCTGACAGCAACAGACAATCAGCCTCCAGGCAGGTTGCTTACTTACATATTGATAATAGAGCAAGGGCCCTCAGTCAGGTGCATCCCAGGTGGTCCCACTAGCAATGGCTTCACACATTGCTCAGTACTAGACCATAATTGTCTAAGGTTACCAACCACCCTACCCAGCCCCTCTCCTGGTCCCTACCCAGCCCCTCTCCTGGTCCCTACCCAGCCCCTCTCCTGGTCCCTACCCAGCCCCTCTCCTGGTCCCTACCCAGCCCCTCTCCTGTTCCCTACCCAGCCCCTCTCCTGGTCCCTACCCAGCCCCTCTCCTGGTCCCTACCCAGCCCCTCTCCTGGTCCCTACCCAGCCCCTCTCCTGGTCCTTACCCAGCCCCTCTCTAGATCCCTACCCAGCCCCACTCCTGGTCCCTACCCAGCCCCTCTCTAGATCCCTACCCAGCCCCTCTCTAGATCCCTACCCAGCCCCTCTCCTGGTCCCTACCCAGCCCCTCTCCTGGTCCCTACCCAGCCCCTCTCCTGGTCCCTACCCAGCCCCTCTCCTGTTCCCTACCCAGCCCCTCTCCTGGTCCCTACCCAGCCCCTCTCCTGGTCCCTACCCAGCCCCTCTCTAGATCCCTACCCAGCCCCTCTCCTGGTCCCTACCCAGCCCCTCTCCTGGTCCCTACCCAGCCCCTCTCCTGGTCCCTACCCAGCCACTCTCCTGTTCCCTACCCAGCCCCTCTCCTGGTCCCTACCCAGCCCCTCTCCTGGTCCCTACCCAGCCCCTCTCTAGATCCCTACCCAGCCGCTCTCCTGGTCCCCCACCCAGCCCCTCTCTAGATCCCTACCCAGCCCCTCTCCTGGTCCCTACCCAGCCCCTCTCCTGGTCCCTACCCAGCCCCTCTCCTGGTCCCTACCCAGCCCCTCTCCTGGTCCCTACCCAGCCCCTCTCTAGATCCCTACCCAGCCCCTCTCCTGGTCCCTACCCAGCCCCTCTCCTGGTCCCTACCCAGCCCCTCTCCTGGTCCCTACCCAGCCACTCTCCTGTTCCCTACCCAGCCCCTCTCCTGGTCCCTACCCAGCCCCTCTCCTGGTCCCTACCCAGCCCCTCTCTAGATCCCCACCCAGCCCCTCTCCTGGTCCCTACCCAGCCCCTCTCCTGGTCCCGACCCAGCCCCTGTCCTGGTCCCTACCCAGCCCCTCTCTAGATCCCTACCCAGCCCCTCTCCTGGTCCCTACCCAGGGTAAGACCCCGGGGTGTGGAGCTGTGGTGGGTGGGAGGGAGGGAGGGCAAAACCCCTGGGTGTGGAGGCGTGGTGGGTGGGTGGGAGGGAGGGCTAAACCCCGGGGTGACTAATGATCAGGGCAGACATTTTATGAGAAGTAATACGTTTTCAACACAAATAAATCATGTATCATCTGATGAGATAGTTGCCAGTAACGGGCCAAGATCTTTGCATCTGTGGTGGCGCATCTGTGGCTCCGTCTGCCCTCCTACTGTGTCTGATACACTGCTGAAAATCTAGAGGGAATGCCCACGTTGTATAAATACTATAGTATTTACTGTAGTGTTTTTTTCGGACTTTACTGTTCGTTGAAGTGTTTTTGTGGACTAAAGTCTGCATAAACAATACAGTTGAATTCTTTAGTATTTACTGTAGTATACTGTAGTATTTACTGTAGTATACTTAAGCAATAAGGAACGAGGGGTGTGGTATATGGCCAATATACCACAGCTAAGGGCTGTATCCGGACATTGCATTGTGCTTAAGAACAGCCCATAGCCACAGAGCTGCCCTTAGCCGCAGAGCTGCCCTTAGCGGCAGAGCTGCCATTAGCCGCAGAGCTGCCCTTAGCCGCAGAGCTGCCATTAGCCGCAGAGCTGCCCTTAGCCGCAGAGCTGCCCTTAGCCGCAGAGCTGCTCTCAGCCACAGAGCTGCCATTAGCCGCAGAGCTGCCATTAGCCGCAGAGCTGCCATTAGCCCTTAGCCGCAGAGCTGCCCCGCAGAGCTGCCATTAGCCGCAGAGCTGCCATTAGCCGCAGAGCTGCCATTAGCCGCAGAGCTGCCCTTAGCCGCAGAGCTGCCATTAGCCGCAGAGCTGCCCTTAGCCGCAGAGCTGCCCTTAGCCGCAGAGCTGCCATTAGCCGCAGAGCTGCCATTAGCCGCAGAGCTGCCCTTAGCCGCAGAGCTGCCCTTAGCCGCAGAGCTGCCATTAGCCGCAGAGCTGCCCTTAGCCGCAGAGCTGCCCTTAGCCGCAGAGCTGCCCTTAGCCGCAGAGCTGCTCTCAGCCGCAGAGCTGCCATTAGCCGCAGAGCTGCCCTTAGCCGCAGAGCTGCCCTCAGCCGCAGAGCTGCCATTAGCCGCAGAGCTGCCATTAGCCGCAGAGCTGCCCTTAGCCGCAGAGCTGCCATTAGCCGCAGAGCTGCCATTAGCCGCAGAGCTGCCCTTAGCCGCAGAGCTGCCCTTAGCCGCAGAGCTGCCATTAGCCGCAGAGCTGCCATTAGCCGCAGAGCTGCCCTTAGCCGCAGAGCTGCCCTTAGCCGCAGAGCTGCCATTAGCCGCAGAGCTGCCATTAGCCGCAGAGCTGCCCTTAGCCGCAGAGCTGTCCATAGCCGCAGCATTCAGGGCTCGAACCACACAGTTTATAATGTAGTATTGACAGTTAACTATAATATAAATACTGTAGTAAATGAAAACTGTAGTATATACTATACTAATTAATGTGTTGATTTTGTGGATTGTATTATACCTCAGTATTCCTATAGTATTTTTGCAGACATTACTGTAGTGTTTACTTTCATGTTTTTGTTTTATTATCTTTGACATAGAAGTGGAGTTTTTTTACTTGAAGAAACCCACTGGATAAATGCTAAAACAACACATTTTCCATAACCTGTAGGTCGGACCTGCAGGGAACACAATATATGGTCTAAACATGGCATGTAGGTTTCTCACTTTTGGTGACACAAATTGGTATATGGTGGAGGGGAATGGACAGGGTATATGGACAGGGTATATGGACAGGGTATATGCTCATTAGACACTGTAGTATTCTATAGTTAACTGAATCATTTTTTCCTGTGGGTCAGAATGACAGCAGATAAAACTCCACTAAGAAAGATACTAAGAAAAGACTCCAGATAAATCCGTCTGCATCAGAGGTCCCCTATGATTGGTCCTTATTAAGACCCCGTCATGAATATTCAGGTTATCACGTCAACTCCTCACTCAACACTGGGCTGTTTGGTCCATCTTTATCTGAAGCTGGTGTCACATCTCTTAGACTTGGTGTCATGATATCCATAACAACCTGTCATCTCATATTCTCACTTCTGTCACCATCCGAGAGCTGCAATGAGTATGTCTGCCAGTGAGTTGATGCCATATCTACATCAGAAGTGATCTAGGAATCAATTGAACACGACTCCATTTGAACAATTCCCACATACGAGGACCCTCGCTGTCTTGACAACCAGTGATGGAACCTCCGTAGATGATTTGTTTACTCGGTCTGTCATATTGTCTTACTATGAGTTACTCTCGAGCAGACAATGTGTTTTCCAGTGGTATTGGTGAAAACCAGTCACACAGTCCCTTTGCTGTCAGCCTTTGCTGTCAGTGTTGTTTATCTCCCATTCACACCAAATGGCAGAGCCATTGTACACACGTGTTGCAGATGAAAGCAAATACCAATGGTGGGTACATTACTGGTGCATTATGGGTAAATGACTGGTGCATTATGGGTAAATGACTGGTGCATTATGGGTAAATGACTGGTGCATTATGGGTAAATGACTGGTGCATTATGGGTAAATGACTGGTGCATTATGGGTAAATGACTGGTGCATTATGGGTAAATGACTGGTGCATTATGGGTAAATGACTGGTGCATTATGACTAACTGTCTGAATCCTCTACTCTTTTTTTGCTTCCGGAGTTTACTTGTTAACAGCAAAATAGGAGTTTCTGTGTATCTGAAATCTATGACGGGAGTTCATATCAAGGTTGTGTTTGATTTTTAGTTGTGATTATGCTGGGAGCTTCCCCTTCGCCAATCTATTTCTCAAACAAAAATAATATTTTCCTTTTACAAATCGGTGCATTATCAATTGAAAGGGAATGGGAAATAAATCCCATAAAAGATCGCAAGTGGACTCAGTTTGTTTTTCCAATACACATAGACTTAATATCCTTATTTTTAAAAGTAGACTTGTATCTGTCAAGGGTTCACGGCGGATGTTTATTTAAAAAGTATAGATTCAGTTGTAAATGCAGGAGGGAGACTGCCATTTTCCCATGGAGTTTGTGAAACTCAGAGCACATCCCAGTCGAGGGAGAGCCTCTCCTTACTCCAGTCTCCAACCATTATGCAGGGATTGATCTCCTGTAGAAAAACACTGAACCTGAGTCAGACAGGGGAACACAAGGGTAAAACAGTACTTTCCTGCTGCATACCAATGTTTACCCAGGCCGGTGAATGAGAGGAGAAAGAAAACAAAGGATTGTGGAAAGCTGGTGTGTCAGGAGAGAGATTCACTAAAACAGGCTTGGCTGTGTTGTGCTGTATGGTGCAGTGGTGAGGAGTCTGTGTGCAGTGTTTTTAACAGGCTCTGGGTCCAGAGAGACACCCTCCTGTTGATGAAACACACAGCTGTTGATGAACCTCCTTGTTGATGAAACACCCCCCCTGTTGATGAAACACACAGCTGTTGATTAACCTCCTTGTTGCTGAAACACCCCCCCCCTGTTGATGAAACACCCCCCTGTTGATGAAACCCCCTGTTGATGAAACACACAGCTGTTGATGAAGCACACATCTATTGATGAAACACCCCCTTGTTGACAAAACACCCCCTCGCTGATGAAACACCCCCATGTTGGTAAAGCACCCCTGTTGATGAAACACCCCCTGTTGATGAAACACCCCCTTGTTGATGAAACACCCCCTGTTGATGAAACACCCCCTTGTTGATGAAACACCCCCTTGTTGATTAAACACCCCCTGTCGATGAAACACCCCCTCGTTGATTCAACACCCCCTGTTGATAAACACCCCCTTGTTGATTAAACACCCCCCCTGTTGATGAAACACCCCCTTGTTGATTAAACACCCCCTGTTGATAAACACCCCCTCGTTGATTCAACACCCCCTGTTGATAAACACCCCCCTGTTGATGAAACACCCCCTGTTGATGAAACACCCCCTTGTTGATTAAACACCCCTGTTGATGAAACACCCCCCCGTTGATGAAACCCCCATGTAAATAATGCACACAGCTGTTGAAGAAACCCCCCCTGTTGATGAAGCACCCCCCTGTTGATGAAGCACCCCCCTGTTGATGAAACACCCTCCCCTCTTGATTAAACCCCCTGTTGAGGAAACACCCCTGTTGATGAACCCCCTGTAAATAAAGCACACAGCTGTTGATGAAGAACCCCACTGTTGATGAAGCACCCCACTGTTGATGATGCACCCCCCTGGTGATGAAGCACCCCACTGTTGATGAAGCACCCCCCCTGTTGCTGAAACACACAGCTGTTGATGATACACGGCTGTTGATGAAACACAGCTGTTGATGAAACACAGTTGTTGATAAAACACATCTCTGTTGATGAAGCACCCCCTGTTGATGAAGCACCCCCTGTTGGTGAAGCACCCCTGTTGATGAAGCACCCCCTGTTGATGAAGCACCCCCTGTTGATGAAGCACCCCCTGTTGATGAAGCACCCCCTGTTGGTGAAGCACCCCTGTTGATGAAGCACCCCCTGTTGATGAAGCACCCCCTGTTGATGAAACACACAGCTGTTGGTAAACACATCCCTGTTGATGAAGCACCCCCTGTTGATGAAGCACCCCCTGTTGAGGAAACCCCCCTGTTGAAGCTCACAGCTGTTGAAGTATAGATTCAGTTGTAAATGCAGGAGTGAGACTGCCATTTTCCCATGGAGTTTGTGAAACTCAGAGCGCATCCCAGTCGAGGGAGAGCCTCTCCTTACTCCAGTCTCCAACCATTATGCAGGGATTGATTTCCTGTAGAAAAACACTGAACCTGAGTCAGACAGGGGAACACAAGGGTAAAACAGTACTTTCCTGCTGCATACCAATGTTTACCCAGGCCGGTGAATGAGAGGAGAAAGAAAACAAAGGATTGTGGAAAGCTGGTGTGTCAGGAGAGAGATTCACTAAAACAGGCTTGGCTGTGTTGTGCTGTATGGTGCAGTGGTGAGGAGTCTGTGTGCAGTGTTTTTAACAGGCTCTGGGTCCAGAGAGACACCCTCCTGTTGATGAAACACACAGCTGTTGATGAACCTCCTTGTTGATGAAGCACATCCCAGTTGATGAAGCACATCCCAGTTGATGAAGCACATCCCAGTTGATGAAGCACATCCCAGTTGATGAAGCACATCCCAGTTGATGAAACACATCCCAGTTGATGAAACACATCCCAGTTGATGAAGCACATCCCAGTTGATGAAACACATCCCAGTTGATGAAACACATCCCAGTTGATGAAGCACATCCCAGTTGATGAAGCACATCCCAGTTGATGAAACACATCCCAGTTGATGAAACACATCCCAGTTGATGAAGCACATCCCAGTTGATGAAGCACATACCAGTTGATGAAGCACATCCCAGTTGATGAAACACATCCCAGTTGATGAAACACATCCCAGTTGATGAAGCACATCCCAGTTGATGAAACACATCCCAGTTGATGAAGCACATCCCAGTTGATGAAGCACATCCCAGTTGATGAAACACATCCCAGTTGATGAAGCACATCCCAGTTGATGAAGCACATCCCAGTTGATGAACCCCCCAGATGATGAAACATCCTCCTGTTGATGATACACACCGATGTTGATGAAATACCCCATGCTGATAAAACACCCCCCTGTTGATGAAGAACCCTCCTGTTGATAACCCCCTGTTGATAACCCTCCCCTGTTGATGAAGAACCCCCTGTTGATAACCCCCTGTTGATAAAACACCCCCTGTTGATGAAGAACCCCCTGTTGATAAAACACCCCCCCTGTTGATACCCCCCTGTTGATGAAGAACACAGATGTTGATGAAATACCCCATGCTGATAAAACACCCCCTGTTGATGAAGAACCCCCTGTTGATAACCCCCTGTTGATGGATAACCCCCTGTTGATGAAGAACCCTCCTGTTGATAAACCCCCTGTTGATAACCTTCCCCCTGTTGATGAAGAACCCCCTGTTGATAAAACACCCCCTGTTGATAAACCCCCCTGTTGATGAAGAACACAGATGTTGATGAAATACCCCATGCTGATAAAACACCCCCCTGTTGATGAAGAACCCCCTGTTGATTAAACACCCCTGTTCAGGAAACACCCCTCTTCGACGAAACACATCCCTGTTGATGAAACATGTTGGTGAAACCCCCCCCCTCCCAGCATGCACTGCTCTGATGTTATGCATTCGGGATGAAAGAGTTTTTGTTACCATTGCTGTGACCTGGCCTTCGAGTAAAGCTGTAGAATTTGTAGAATACATTTCTCTAATTTGGTGATGGCAGTAAGATTAGATCACTCTGTTCTGTAGGGAACTGAGGCAGACAATTGACAACTTTGTGAGTTGAAAAATGAAACCATACTGTGTTGTTATTGTAGATTCCTCATTCAGATGCTACCATGTTAACCAGCCCAAATTTGTTCCCGGGCAATTTTATTGATGCGTATTTGTGTCATCTGAGTCGGCGCTTCTGTGTAAGGGAGAGTTTTGCTCAGGGTTGTGTTGTACGGCTGCTGTGCCAGGGTACGAGGACATTGTTCCATATTTAGGTGGTGATGGCTTGAGTGGGGCTATAGGCGATGTTGAGACGACTCTGTTCAGCCCAAGGCTCCCTCAGGGTAGAGCAGCAGCTCTTTTTCTGTTCTCACCCCACAAAGGACAATTCTACCATTTCTCTCTTTGTGATGCTAATGTTGTGTTGGTTTGGATTCTGAACTATATGCAGTGTTCTAATGTCCTTTGGCACCATCAATGGGCAACAGACCTCCATGGTGAGCGAGCTTGTGCCTAGCCATGAGCTCAATGTTAATGAAATCCTGTGGCTCTTTAAATGGCATTGTGTTTCCCTGATACACCTTCTCACATGGTCAAATACTGTGTATAGACATGACTCACGGACACAATAAGAACATACCACTGCAGTATTCTTGCCATTACTGCTTGTCTGTTTGGGTTTGCGGTGTCATCGGTGGATGATGGAATGATTAGGTTCTTTATTGGTTTTGAGTGGTTAATGGCATTTATGCCCACTCATTTACAAATATAGTTTTTCAATTTACACAGGAGATGTAAGACTGCAATAAGCTCCCCTGTGTGGTAAATCTAATAACATAAATGGTTGACTTCAGGACAGGGCCCTTACTGGTTCGCCCCACTTTGGCACTTTAATTTGTAAGGCGTAGTCCCTAATCACCCACCAGCATTTCACACTAATTGTCCCGCTAGCACGGTGAAGGGACTATTTAGCGATATTATTCAGTGGTGTGGTACGAATGAATCAGAGCAGAAGCCCTGACAAGCTTCAGCCAGAGTCCATCAACCATGGCTATATAGTATGAGCTTAAAACGTAGGGCGTCTGTCGTAAAGTTTAATGTCTACTTTATGGCAAGTTTGTCAAAGGAAATGTCTTGAGACTTGACTACAATTGTAAGGACAGATGCTGGAGACGAGAAGCAAGTACAGGGAGTGAACATTTAATGAAACACGAACAGGAACACAATAAGGACAGCGTCTGGACAGGGGAAAACAAAATGACAATGATGCTGACACGTGGAACAAACTGAGGAGCAGACAGATATAGAGGGGCAATCAACAAAGGGTCCAGGTAAAGGGTCCAGGTGAGTCCAATGAGCGCTGGTGCGCATAATGATGGTGACAGGTGTGCGTAATGAAGGCCAGAGAGGGGAAGCGGGAGCAGGCGTAACAACAATGGGCGTAATGAACTTAAACTGAACAAAAATATAAATGCAACATGCAGCATTTTCAAGTTACAGTTCATTTTCAAGTTTCGAGTTACAGTTCATATAAGGAAATTAGTCAATTGAAATACATTCATTAGGCCCTAATCTATGACTGGGAATAGATACTGTATGCAGCTGTTGGTCACAGAAAGGTAGAGATCAGAAAACCAGTCAGTATCTGGTGTGACCAATATTTGCCTCATGTTGATCAGGCTGTTGAATGCTGTCTGTGGAATGTTGTCCCACTCCTCTTCAATGGCTGTGTGAAGTTACTGGATGTTGGCGGGAAATGGAACACGCTGTCGTACACGTCGATCCAGAGCATCTCAATAGGAGACATGTCTGGTGAGTATGCAGGCCATGGAAGAACTGGGACATTTTCAGCTTCCAGGAATTGTGTACAGATCCTTGCAACATGGGGCCGTGCATTATCATCTGAAACATGATGTGATGGTGGTGTATGAATGGCACGACAATTTTTTTATACATTTTTTTATTTCACCTTTATTTAACCAGGTAGGCTAGTTGAGAACAAGTTCTCATTTGCAATTGCGACCTGGCCAAGATAAAGCATAGCAGTGTGACACAAACAACAACACAGAGTTACACATGGAGTAAATAATAAACAAGCCAATAACACAATAAACAAGTGAATGACACAGTAGAAAAAAAGAAAGTCTATATACAGTGTGTGCAAAAGGCATGAGGAGGTAAGGCAATAAATAGGCCATAGTAGCGATGTAATTACAATTTAGCAGATTAACACTGGAGTGATAAATGAGCAGATGATGATGTGCAAGTAGAGATACTGGTGTGCAAAAGAGCAGAAAAGTAAATCAAAACAGTATGGGGATGAGGTAGGTAGATTGAGTGGGCAATTTACAGATGGACTGTGTACAGCTGCAGCGATCGGTTAGCTGCTCAGATAGCTGATGTTTAAAGTTGGTGAGGGAAATACAGTGGGGAGAACAAGTATTTGATACACTGCCGATTTTGCAGGTTTTCCTACTTACAAAGCATGTAGAGGTCTGCCATTTTTATCATAGGTACACTTCAACTGTGAGAGACGGAATCAAAAACAAAAATCCAGAACATCACATTGTATGATTTTTAAGTAATTCATTTGCATTTTATTACATGACATAAGTATTTGATCACCTACCAACCAGTAAGAATTCCGGCTCTCACAGACCTGTTAGTTTTTCTTTAAGAAGCCCTCCTGTTCTCCACTCATTACCTGTATTAACTGCACCTGTTTGAACTCGTTACCTGTATAAAAGACACCTGTCCACACACTCAATCAAACAGACTCCAACCTCTCCACAATGGCCAAGACCAGAGAGCTGTGTAAGGACATCAGGGATAAAATTATAGACCTGCACAAGGCTGGGATCGGCTACAGGACAATAGGCAAACAGCTTGTGTATCAAATACTTGTTCTCCCCACTGTATAAGTCTCCAGCTTCAGCGATTTTTGCAATTTGTTCCAGTCACTGGCAGCAGAGAACTGGAAGGAAAGGCAGCCAAAGAGGTGTTGGCTTTGGGGATGATCAGTGAGATATACCTGCTGGAGCGCGTGCTACGGGTGGGTGTTGTTATCGTGACCAGTGAGCTGAGATAAGGAGGAGCTTTACCTAGCATAGACTTATAGACAACCTGGAGCCAGTGGGTCTGGTGACGAATATGTAGCGAGGGCCAGCCGACTAGAGCATACAGGTCGCAGTGGTGGGTGGTATAAGGTGATTTGGTAACAAAATGGATGGCACTGTGATAGACTGCATCCAGTTTGCTGAGTAGAGTGTTGGAAGCTTAGGATCTCGTCACGGTATCTGCGTGCATAAAATTGCCATCGATAAAATGCAATTGTGTTCGTTGTCCGTATCTTATGCCCGCCCATACCATAATCCCACTGTTGATCGCTCTCTTGTGTTTAAATATATGTCAGCAGTCTTTACACTGGGCTTATGGATATGCCCCTGTGAGTCCCTCAGGGGAAAGGCTGAGATTGTTCTACCATCATAGTATCAGTCGCTCGCTTCCTCCACCTAATTGTCAGTAGAAGTTCAAGATTCACCAGCACCTTAAGGACAAGTCACAGAGGAGCAATGCCCTCTGAAATTTCAAGTCTGGAACATTTTTTTTCTGTCTTTCTGCGATCGATAAGCCTCAGGAACGGGTGACTCACACTGTGAAGACATCAGAGAGGATACTAGTGTGTAAGGCTCATCAGAGAGCCGTGTAAAAACAAGCTTATTGGACATGGGTGGATGTGGAGACTCCACTGTGTGCTATATCTGCCCTTGTTTCCATCCACAATCCACATGATCGGGAGACTATCCTACATTTACATAGCATGGCGAAGACCGGCTCCCTTTAGAAGAAAACACATAAAGAAGATTGAGTGCCCAATACTTAATCATATAAAGCAATCTCACAAGAGCAGATAAATGTGGTCTAGACTTCTGCCTGAGACACTGCCTGACTGACAACAGAGCTACTCAAGCTAACACTTGATGTTTGGAGTATTTAGGATAACAATAGCAACTCAATGCAAACTATGAGCAGACCTGAACAAGGAAACATGACAAAATAATCAAATAAAGGTTCAGTGTGAAATGCAACATTAGAAAGAATTTTAAATTCAGAAGGTGAGTTGCTCGCTCGTACCACGAAATGTACATTTATCAAAATCAGTCTCACAATCAAATGTACTTATAAGGTTGCTGTTTTGTTTAATTCATAATCAAATGTAAGGTCACAGATTTCATGGTTTCAATAGGTTATCTCATGTATTATTACTCTTAGGATAAAACATGCCTTTCCTACAGCTTTAATCCAACAGATTAGGGTGCTAAAAACTGTTACTGCTATCCAATATCATTTGACCTCAACACACTTTTTATTTAAAAAATAAATAAATAATTGTTTCTAGATCAAGCTGAACATAATTTTGTACCAGAGTGCACATGGTGCTGCTATAGACCATTTGTATCACTGATGCAGCCAGATAGATTTAGTCATTTTGCCACCAGACCATAAACAATAACCCTCATCACAACCCAACGTCACCTGCAGATGAGTTCCATTTTTGCTGACATAATTAACAGATATTATATGACCACCGAAAATAAATGGGATCTGAAATCTAGGCTATGCATTGCTTTTTCACCAGGGAGCCATTTTAAACGGGATAAATCATTTAATGGCATCATATCCAGTGCATGTTTCTCTCTATGGGTCTGCCAGAGACGTGCAGATGAGGTCAGAGAGGTTAGCCTTCCAGTTTCCCCCTTGTAAACAGTCGACCATGACAGTTTGCGCAGCATGCATGCCTTGTGCTCTGGACAGGAAGTGAACAACAACAGCAACACCACCACCACCACCACCACAACCACAGAGAACAGCATACGTTCTCTCTGTCTAACACTAACATTAGCTAAATATAAGGCACGCTATTAACCTCCAGGCATGTAGATAGGGTTCAACCAGTACCCGAGCACCTGCCCTCTTGTGAAAAAAGTGTCCTTGCAGCTCAGTGGATTTTGTAAGTTCTTACTTTTTAATTGTACTTTGATTCTCTTGTTTTTTTAAAATTAAAATAGTTTCTTTTACAAATTGTTTTATGAATTGCACATCAAATTAGTTAATTTGACAAATTCTTGAATATCCCAAAATTGCCCCTCTCACTCTCTCCCACCCCCAAGAGAGTACTTGTCTGGCTTGCATGCAGTTGCAACTTTCTGCGGGCGCCTGGCGGGGAGACTTAAATACTGGTAAGAGGATACATTTGAGTTGGGTCTGTCATACTATGTGTCTCTCCCTGTTAGGGTATTTTCATCACCCTGGCACTGTCATAGGATGGCACCTTTCCAACAAGTCACTTCGTCAAATTTCTGCCCTGCTAGAGCTGCTCCTGTCAACTGTAAGTGCTATTATTGTGAAATCGAAACGTCTACGGGCAACAACGGCTCAGCCACGAAGAGCAACAACGGCTCAGCCACGATGTGGTAGGCCACACAAGCTCACAGAACGCTACAGTGTACAATGACATTCTAGAGGATTCTCTGCTTCCAACTTTGTGGCAACAGTTTGGGGAAGGCCCTTTCCTGTTTCAGCATGACAATGCCCCCGTTCACAAAGCGAGTTCCATGCAGAAATGGTTTGTCAAGATCGGTGTGGAAGAACTTGACTGGCCTGCACAGAGCCCTGACTTCAACCCTATTGATCACCTTTGGGATGAATTGAAACGCCGACTGTGAGGCAGTCCTAATCACCCAACGTCAGTGCCCAATCTCACTAATGCTCTTGTGTCTGAATAGAAACAAGTCCCTGCAGGAATGTTCCAACATCTAGTGCAAAGCCTTCCCAGAAGAGTGTAGGCTGTTATTGCAGCAAAGGAGGACCAGCTCCATATTAATGCCCATGAGTTTGAAATGAGATGTTCGACGAGAAGCTGTCCACATACTTCTGGCTATGTAGTTAAAAAATCTATATAATAATAATACAATTTTAAAAATCCCCCCTTTTCTCCCCAATTTCGTGGTATCCAATTGTTAGTAATTAGTATCTTGTCTCAATCGCTACAACTCCCGTACGGCCTCGGGAGAGACGAAGGTCGAAAACACAACCCAACCAAGTGCACCTGGCGATCTTGGTTAGCGTGCACTGCGCCCGGCCCGCCACAAGAGTCGCTGGTGCGCGATGAGACAAGGGTATCCCTACCGGCCAAGCCCTCCCTAACCCGGACGACGCTAGGCCAATTGTGTGTCACCCTACGGACCTCCCAGTCGCGGCCGGCTGCGACAGAGCCTTGGCGCAAATCCAGTCTCTAGTGGCACAGCTGGCGCTGCGATGCAGTGCCCTAGACCACTGCGCCACCCGGGAGGCCTCTGGCCATGTAGTTTATCTAAAAATATATATATACAGTATACTCAAACCACCTGCGGGCCGGATTGGACCCCCTTGCGATCGGCCCCGGGCCATATATTTGACACCCCTGGTATACATGATTGAGAAGGATCAGGGTGTATAGCAGGGGTGGGAATACTCCAGTGAAAAGGGGCCTGGTAATTTTTAAGCAGGCTTCTCTTTTGGAGCTAGGGGAGTGGGGAGAGAAGAGGAAGAAGGATGCAGGGAGATCTCTCCTCACTCCTCAACTTACGTAATGTCATAGGATCAAGTTTACCAAGTTCTGTCATCTGGGGTGAAACAAAAGACAGTCAAAGTGGACATCTGAATAACAAAGAGATGTATCATGGGGCAAAAAGGCTGGACTACAGATCTATTATTTAAGGCATGTTTGAGCTCTAGGATGTTATTGCTAAACTGTGTGTGATGACTGGGCCCTACATTAGAGGCTAGCGTTTCCAAGTAGAAGAGACATCAAATGGGAAAACAGTGAGATCCCACTGTGCAAAAACTGTTTGAATCAATGTTGTTTCCATGTAATTTCAACCATGGAGCTACAGAGTACATACTACAGGTGTAGGATCTCAATTTGATCACCCTATTGCAGGAGAACTTTCCTGCAATGCAGGACATTTCAAACGTACAATGTATTTGAGGTTTAAAAAGGCTTCTGAAGTTGATAATTTCCACTTTGAAATATCAGACTTGATTTTCCCTTATGAAAAATGTATCAACCCCTGCAAGAAAGTAAATTAATTATAATCCACATAATAATTTACATGTCCTGTTGCTGCAGGATTATTTCCCTGCTGTAGCAAACTGTCTCAAATGAAGATCCTACATCTGTACATGTATTGTATCCCTGGGGTATATAAATATTGTTCAAGGATTGTTGTGGGCTGTATGGTTGAGAGGACCGGTTTATGTAAGCTAGATAGATGGTTGATGAATCAATTACAGTGTATTGAGCTTGGGGGAACCTGGCTTTCTCATATGCACTATGTCTTTCAGGGGTAATGGTCTGCATTGATTCAATTATTGCCATTGGACCCCTTTATTCCGAATAAATGATTTGAATATTTTGCAAGAGGAGGGGTGCTCAACACTCCACTCTCATATTTAGGCAATGAGGTCAAACAGAGAGCTAATAAAGCGTTGTCACTATATTCCCACTACTCGTTTGAAGTTGCTGGAAAGTATTATCTCCCTACTGTCGTAAAGTAATCTTAGATTAAACTATGAGTGATCCTTATGACTCCTTATTTGATATTAGTTCGTCTGAACTCTTTGTCATTAACCTTCCTTTAAATGGTTGAGAGAACGCCAAGAGTGTTCAAAGCTGTCATCAAGGCAAAGGGTGGCTACTTGGAAGAATCTCAAATATAAAATATATTTTGATTTGTTTAACACTTTTCTGCTTACTACATGATTCCATATGTGTTATCTCATAGTTTGGATGTCTTCACTATTATTCTACATTGTAGAAAGTAGGAAATATAAAGCAAAACCCTAGAATGAGTAGGTGTGTCCAAACTTCTGACTGGTACTATACATTACAACTTAAATACATCACTACACACATTGCCAGGTCCCCATAGTAAAATATGTTTTTAACCGAAGGGGCCTTTTTTTGGTTAGCTAAAGGTGACATAATAAATTAATCTAAATACATTGCATGGATTACAACATACAACAACATGCTGCATCTGGAAGTTTGTGAAATGTTAAAACATTTCCTTGACATGAACTATAACAATAGTTAAAAAATTAATAACTCGCTACGTATTTTGGCCGTGAAGTCTGTTCTGTGTCGTGCTATTTCACTCGCCTCACCAGGCTACCATTTTACTGCAGTGAGATAACGTTGTCTGAAATCAAGCTATTTAAACATTTACACAAAAGGTTGATTGTCACCAGATTCGCTCTATTACATAAAATGTTATTATGTTGAGTTGGGAATGTTTCATCTTTACAGCACGGAATAAAATGTTCGGCTCAGCCAGACTGGCACGATGGCATGACTGGCTCGATAAAGGTTGTGCAAATACATAAGCCTACATGCTGAGATAACGTCAGCGAGTGAGTGGGCAGGCAGCACAGCAGAAGTCACAGACTACAATATAGTGTGTTGTGGAATTCTCTTTTAACCCATCAGTCTAAGCCGGGGGAGCGGGGAGGGGGGGACTACTAAGCTATATGGAATTGTTTTAAGAAAGTCATCCCAAGGATCATTTATCTAAATGTTCTATTTATATTGTTTTACTCCTTTTTCTCCCCAATTACATGAAATCCAGTTGGTAGTTACAGTCTTGTCCCATCGCTGCTACTTCCATACGGACTCGGGAGAGGCCAAGGTCGAGAGCCATGCGTCCCCCGAAAACACAAA
Organism: Oncorhynchus keta; assembly: GCF_023373465.1. NCBI lineage: Eukaryota > Metazoa > Chordata > Actinopteri > Salmoniformes > Salmonidae > Oncorhynchus > Oncorhynchus keta. Next base: position 13,044,006 of record NC_068434.1, on the reverse strand, counting down.
CCCAGCCAAGCCGCACCGCTTCTTGACACAATGCCCGCTTAACCCGGAAGTTAATCATGTTTCCTGATCTTTCTGAGATCGCAGATATAGGAGACACTTCAGAACATTTTGATGTATTTTGGGGACTATCTCTTGTTCCATGTAGTGAATATGTCATTCAATGTGTTTGTATGGGCTAAAAACAGTAAGGCTCAAAATCATTTTTCATCAAATATTTTTGTGATCATTTTGGGGGGATACGGGCCTCCCGAGTGACGCAGCGGTCTAAGGCATTGCATCGCAGTGCTAGCTGTACCACCAGAGATCCTGGTTTGAGTCCAGAACCTGTCACAGCCAGCCACGACCGGGGAGACCCATGGAGTGGTGGAAAATTGGCCCAGCATAGTCCAGGTTAGGAGAGGGTTTGACCGGCAGGGATGTTCTTGTCCCTTCGTGCACTAGCGACTCCTGTGGCGGGCCAGGCGCAATGCACGCTGACATGGTCGCCAGGTGTACGGTGTTTCCTCCGACACATTAGTGTGGCTGGCTTCTGGGTTAAGCGGGCGTTGTGTCAAGAAGCAGTGCACCTTGGCTGGGTTGTGCTTCAGAGGACGCATGGCTCTCGACCTTCACCTCTCCCAAGTCCGTACGGGAGTTGCAGCGATGGGGATAGACTGTAACTACCAATTGGATACTATGAAATTGGGGAGAAAAAGGACAAAAAATACCACCATTTCCTGTAGTAAGAGACAAAGATAGACTCCTTCTCCTTTTTCTTCTTCTCCTTTTTTAACTTCATTTTATTTGACCTTTATTTAATTAGGCAAGTCAGTTGAGAACAAATTCTTAGTTTCAATGATGGCCTAGGAACAGTGGGTTAACTGCTTTGTTCAGGGGCAGAATATCAGATTTTTACCTTGTCAGCTCATTCCTTTTCCTTCGCCTTTTCCTTCTCCTTCTCATCGTTCTCCTTCTCCTTCTCATCGTTCTCCTTTTCCTTCTCATCGTTCTCCTTTTCCTTCTCATCGTTCTCCTTCTCCTTCTCATCGTTCTCCTTTTCCTTCTCATCGTTCTCCTTCTCCTTCTCATCGTTCTCCTTTTCCTTCTCATCGTTCTCCTTCTCATCGTTCTCCTTTTCCTTCTCATCATTCTCCTTTTCCTTCTCATCGTTCTCCTTCTCATTCTCATCGTTCTCCTTTTCCTTTGCATCCTTCTCCTTCTCCTTCTTCTCATTCTCATCCTTCTCCTTTTCCTTTGCATCCTTCTCCTTCTCCTTCTCATCCTTCTCCTTCTCCTTCGCTCGTTCTTCTTTTCCTTCTCATCGTTCTCCTTTTCCTTCTCCTTCCTCGTTCTCCTTTTCCTTCTCCTTCTCATCGTTCTCCTTTTCCTTCTCATCGTTCTTCTTTTCCTTCTCATCGTTCTCCTTCTCCTTCTCATCGTTCTCCTTTTCCTTCTCATCGTTCTCCTTCTCCTTCTCATCGTTCTCCTTTTCTTCTCATTTTCTCCTTCTCCTTCTCATCGTTCTCCTTTTCCTTCTCATCATTCTCCTTCTCCTTCTCATCCTTTTCTTCATCCTTCTCCTTTCTCCTTTGCATCATTCTCCTTCTCCTTCTCATCCTTCTCCTTTTCCTTTGCATCCTTCTCCTTCTTCTCATTCTCATCCTTCTCCTTTTCCTTTGCATCCTTCTCCTTCTCCTTCTCCTTCTCATCGTTCTCCTTTTCCTTCTCCTTCTCCTTCTCATCGTTCTCCTTTTCCTTTGCATCCTTCTCCTTCTTCTCATTCTCATCGTTCTCCTTCTCCTTCTTCTCCTTCTCATCATTCTCCTTTTCCTTTGCATCCTTCTCCTTCTTCTCATTCTCATCGTTCTCCTTCTCCTTCTTCTCATTCTCATCGTTCTCCTTTTCCTTCTTCTCTTTCTCATCGTTCTTTTTCTCCTTCTCATCCTTCTTCTCATCCTTCTTTTCATCCTTCTTCTCATCCTTCTCATCTTCCTTCTCCTTCTCATCGTTTTCTTCTTCTCCTTCTCATCCTTCTTCTTTTCATCATTTTTCTCATCCTTCTACTTCTTCTTCTTCTCCTTCACATTCTTCTTTCCTCATTCTCATTCTTTTCCTTTTCCTTCTCCCAGCAGGGCCCTGCTAGACCTTCTGTACTTGGCCCCAACATTGAAACACTTGATTTTTAATTTTTGATAAAAATATTATTTGCTCAAAAAATAGCTTGCAAATAAATATTTATAGCTTAGATACATGATCAACGAGTCACATATTTTGGGAGCTCGTGGTCTGTTACACAGGAATTGTTTAAATATTGTAAAAGCCTCTATTATTATTATTATTAAACTTTCAAGAATGGATGAATCTCTCATTACTATTCACTACTAGAATGGATGGATCTCTCTCATTACTAGTCACTACTAGAATGGATGAATCTCTCATTTCTATTCACTACCAGAATGGATGAATCTCTCTCATTACTATTCATTACTCAACTAAAGCACATATACTGTAGCTTCATCCTTTTGAGCATTAGTCCAGTATGTTTCGTGTTATTTTAAATGCTCTTCTTTTTTTGGTCCCTGAATAACTCAGACAGTTAAGTAACATAAAGAGAAGATAAGTAGTGGTCCTGGAGGGGCCAATGGGGACCGTGGGGGGCCTGTTGTGTCTGTTGCACACTGACCTTCACTCACACTGTGGGACTGGCAATGAGAATAACACTCTTTTCTGGTTGGAGGAAAAGGAGTGGAAGATGGAGGGAGCGAAGGAAGGATGGAGGGATGGGTATTGCAGCAGGGTGCCATTGAGCCCCGGCATCTTGAATAAAGCATTGCTTTACTCAACGTTCACTTCAACTGAAAGGCTGCTTCCTTTGTTACTCTGCATACCTTTGTTACTCAGCTTTACTCACAACCTTGAGAATGTGCTAAGGAGTGTTCAGACCAAGGGAAGGCCTTGGTGCTATCCTAGAGATCTGACAAATACACTTTCTGTTTACATGTGCCGTTATTAAACATGACAGATTAGCATGCTATGCCCCATGAAGCCTCCATTAACGTGGGCTTCTGAGTGTTGCCTTGATGCAGTTTTGCCATGTGGGTTTTTTTGTTTGTTTTTTCAATCAACCAAGCCAATAATTAATTAAATCAAGCCAATAATTAGTTGTTAGGTTTGCCATGTGTGTTTTAATTCCATAGAAAACGAAGGGCAGGCGATAAAACGCAGGTCCCAAGGACAACTGCTCACTGGAGACAATAAGTAAGACCATTTAGTTACAGCACTAGGTGGCCTACTTTGCTTTCTGGAAGAAGAAAAAAAGAGGGGGGTGACCTTGATCATTTATTGTTAAAACGAGAGGCTGCCTGGATCTTTAACTTAAAGACCATTGCTCCCTTCGGTCTCAACGTAGACTTTGATCTGAAGCCATTCTTGTGATTATTGTGACTTTGCCATTGTAATTGTTTGTAAGCTTGTGTAGTCTAAAATGACTCTATGATCGTATGCTATACATTTGTGTTTGTTGTATGCTGCTCTTTTCTATGCCATTTTATTATTTGAGAAATGAACCAATGATATTAGGCCACTCTTGGCCATGATTACAGACACCTGTGTGTCTTGACACTATATAAACGAGTCATCCCGCAGTGTTTGTGATTGTACCCTGATGAAGACAGCTTGGCTGTCGAAACGTTGGTAAATGACATGTTTGCATCTGAGCTCCTAGAGTGTGCCGCTCTTCTTTAACATGTCTTTACTGTTGCTATTCCACTTCGGCGGAGAAGAAGTCATGGAGTTTGATCTGCGTCCGTAACTCACAGACAACTGGTGCGGCCAATAGCGCTGTCGCTTTCCTGTAAGTTATGACAACATAAAGGAAATTTACACTGCTGCCAGGAGTGGATTTCTGATATACAGGCGACACTCTGTGCCGTCTGCCCCACTGCAGAGAGATAATAATCCGTCCAAGAGAATCCAAGCGATCATGGTCTTCAATCATACCAAGCAGGGAGGAGGGAAGGAGGGAGAAAAAGGACAGTGCTGGAGGGTCAAGGGTCAAGGTCTTGAGGGGTAGAAACCATTAGGTGGTAGTGGGGCGATGGACAGAGAGGAGTGACTGGCCTAGATTTCAGCCACCTTGTGCTTTGGACAGCTTGGTGCTCCATGGACTGTGCAGAGCTCTCTTGCTGCATACATTACTTAGACTGAGTGACCAGCATTTCAGCCAGGTTCCCCATTTCAACCTAGAACATCAAATCAAAATGGAAAACCAATATGAAATCACAAGGCACAGAATTCCATTTACTGAAACTGGCGTGTGTGGCGTCATTACATACAATGATCTCTGATGACTGCTTTATGTCCATGAGCTTGGAGGCCATTTTATATTGTTCCCCTTATATTCTTCCATAAAAGTGTCTCAAATATGACATTGCACCAGTGGCGGTCGTTGCCGTTTAAGATGAGGGAGGACAATCATTGTTTATATGAGTATGGCCTTATTTCTATTACAGCATATTGGATGACTGTATTTCATATTCCATTCACCCAGTTCAATGTAACATTGATAGGTTTAGGCTACTACAGGATATTTTCCTACACCCACCATGAGGTAGCTACAACCTAGCTTATGAATGGCAGTTTACAGCTTAGGTGCACAGGTCGAAAGAAATTTGAGTAATCAAAATGACAGACAGTTAAATATTTAATACTGCCTTGCACAATCTTGCCTGCATCTAGCTGATATATGTTGTTTATTATTAGTCCAACAGTTGCAAATAAGAGTTTATATTGGGCATATTCATGTTTATCCCCGTTTTGTTTCGTTTGCTTCTGTTTAAGAAAATGTTTTCAACAGAATTGACTGAATGAATACACCCCTGATCACACGCACACACAGTCCACTTTTATAGCGGCCACATACAACAGAATGATCCCTTTGATTTTCGTAGAATTCCTTCTTGCATCTATGCGCTCTCCTCCTCTCACCTTTTCCCTCCCCCTTGTGGATTTCAGTAAACATCAGCTGTCTGTGACCAGGCAAAAAATACTTTCCAAGCCGAACCTTCATATCATATCTGCTACAACACAGCTTACATCGTTGTCACTATATTAGCTAACTTCAAGTCAACATAGCTACTAGAAATAACACGTTAGTAAACCACCTACAATCATGCAGTACAGTGTACAGTTAGCAAGAAGTTTAGCAGTTACACCGGCGGGTCCTGGTGGCAATAAATGAATAAAAACCAAAAGCTTACCTTTACTTGGAAGGGTTACAGTGTTGGATAGCCATAGCCAGCTAGCTAACATAGCATCCCTCTCTGTTTGAGCCTGGTGTTTGAGTAGGCTAAACTAGCTAGCTGTATTTGCTAGCTAAGTACTTGAAAGTACTCAGCTGGCTCTCTCTCTCCCTTTCTCTCACTCTTGCTTTTCCTTAGTTTGTTGGGTGGACAACGTGGCGGTTCATGCTAAAATAGCTCTGATAGGTTGGAGGACGTCCTCAGGAAGTTGTCTTTTTTAATGTTTCACTATTCTTATTCATATGAAATTCACTGAGGAGGATGGTCCTCCCCTTCCTCCTCTGAGGAGCTTCCACTACATTGCACAGAAATATTCCCATATACTTTCCAAATAAGAAAAAAGGATTATTATAAAGTACATGCTATTGCTCATAGGGAATTTTCAAAGAAACCAAAAAAAGGGAAATGTGATGTAACAAATGCAGAGGAGCAAGACCGAGACCAATGCATTTCTCATTGATAAAAAAAATAACACTCCCACTTTGGTCTATAGCAAAATCCTGTGCATTTGAAAGGCTTTTTGCCTTTGCAGGGAAGATCAAAGATGCTGTAAAGCAACAAAGCTGGGGAAGCAAGAAGAGGGAGGTCAGATAAGCATAATCATGCAAAATAGCTTGAATTAAGTCTGATCTGGTTGTGGATCTATAGACTGTGAATAGCAGCGCTGGTCTCCGATGGCAGCTTGTGGTTTATGTTGTGAATATATTTTCATGAACAATCTGTTAATGCTTGCAGCTCTCTGAGGTAAGCAATTGCTTTAAAAACCCAGGTAGGCTAACAGTTGCCCACAATGATGGTAGAATAAATAAATTGTTGTTAAATTACCAATAAATTACAAACACTTGGACCTGCTTGTACAAGTCACCTTTCATTCATTCATTTTGGCGTGTTCTATAAAAAGTAGGGAAAACGTTGGCAAGGTGAAATGTAATTAACTTACAGTTTGGACACATCTCATTCTAGGGTTTTTCTACATTTTTACTATTTTCTACATTGCAGAATAATGGTCAAAACTATGAAATGTAGTAACCAAAAACGTGTTAAACAAATCAAAATACATTTTATATTTGAGATTCTTCAAAGTAGCCACCCTTTGCCTTGACGACAGCTTTGGACACTCTGTCCATTGGGTCAGCACGACTTGTCTGTAGCCCCCTGGGTAATCGTGTCTGAATGTCTGTTCATTACACCAGGAAATAGCGACTGGTGACTGATTTCATGGGGCTCACGTGGATGTCCATTGACTGTGTGTTTATTCAGAGTCTATCTTCAAAGAGGCTTCTCATCAGAGAGTGTTTTATTGGCCTCTGATTAAGACCACTGCTGAAGCATTCAGCTGGAGGACAGACATAGAGGGGTAAATTTAGCTCATGCTAGCACGCTGTGAGAGATGTTAATAATTGAGAAGGCATCTGTTCCAATTAATATGCCCCTTCAAATCGAATCCCTATTTAAATTTCCTAACTGGGTCACAGTCTCCATGGTGCAATAGGATAAAATGAATTGGCTTCTTTAAATCATTAAGTTTTAACGTGTGGGTTACAGCGCTAGAGGATCCCCCCCAAAAAAGTTTGGGTCGGCCTTCCCTAGTGGGCACGGAGTGTTTCGGTATCGGATCACATGACCATGTGGAACATTTATAGATCAGAGGCTACATACAGAACAGTCACAGCTCCTCCTCCATGCCTCCCTAAATAACTATGAGGGATCTCCATTGAGCCACTAACATCATTCTCTCCCGCTGGAGAATTCACCCTCCTGAGTAACATGCTTTTCCTCGTTTGAGTTTATTCCCCCATCTTTGGTATTCAACTGCAGGGGGGAAACTGTGGTGTTTGATGGGCGAGAATAGCTCTATGGGCCATGACAAAGTGTTTCCAGGCTTGTGCTGGAGATATTATTGGATACTTTTTCTATTCCTCCTGGTTCTCCATCATGCTGCATCCTCTCCTCTGGCTTGGATTTCCTGGACGCAACCTTGAACCTGCACACAGATTGATTGTAACCAGCATGTCACACGTAAGTAAGTAAAGTAGCCTTATAGTCTCCAGCTCCTGTCTCCTGTTTCTATAGAGTCAAGCAGCTTGATGTAGAAGTAGACCCCCTGGCCTGGATACTAGTCTATCTCCTGTTTCTATAGGGTCAAGCAGCTTGATGTAGAAGTAGACCCCCTGGCCTGGATACTACAAGTACACCCCCTGGCCTGGATACTACAAGTACAACCCCTGGCCTGTCTCCTGTTTCTATAGGGTCAATCAGCTTGATGTAGAAGTACAACCCCTGGCCAGGACACTAGTCTATCTCCTATTTCTATAGAGTCAATCAGCTTGATGTAGAAGTATACCCCCTGGACAGGACACTAGTCGATCTCCTGTTTCTGTAGTGTGAGGCAGCTTGATGTACAAGTATACCCCCGGGACAGGATACTAGTCTATCGCAGAGCCTTATCCCCAATCTATCTCCTTAATGCTGAGTGCCAGGCAGAGATGCATCGGGTCCTATTTTTACAGTCTTTGGTATGACTCGGCCGGGGATTGAACTCCCAAACTTCCCCACAAGGCCACCGAGTTGGTGTTATACATCGGTACGCGTAATACACTTTCCATTTGCCAGCATCCTACTTAACTAAACCAGATGTGTGGGTGAGCGTGTGTCTGTGTGTGTGTCTGTGTGTCTCTGTGTGTTTGAAGAACTGTTGAGTCTAGATCCTATGTAAATCAAAGCGATTAAAGTCGAGGCAGAATATGTTCAGCGCCTTCATAAGGTATTCATACCCCTTGACTTATTGCACAATTTTTTTTGTTACAGCCTGAATTCAAAATGGATTAAATTGATTTTCTTCTCTCACCCATGTACACACAATACCCCATAATGACAAAGTGAAAACATGTTTTTAGAAAATTTAGCAAATTTAAGGGAAATTACATACAGAAATATCCTATTTACATAAGTATTCACACCCCTGAGTCAATACTTTGTAGAAGCACCTTTGGCAGCGTTTAGAGCTGTGAGTTTTTTGGGCAAGTTTCTAAGAGCTTTCCACACCTGGATTGTGCAACATTTGCCCATTATTCTTTTCAAAATTCTCCAAGCTCTGTCAAATTGGTTTTTGATCATCACTAGACAACCATTTTCATTCCTTGCCATACATTTTGAAGTAGATTTAAGTCAACATTGTAACTTGGCCACCCAGGAACATTCACTGTCTTCTTGGTAAGCAACTCCAGTGTAGATTTGGCTTTGTGTTTTAGGTTATTGTCCTGCTGAAAGGTGAATTAATCTCACAGTGTCTGGTGTAAAGCAGATTGAACAAGGTTTCCTCTAGGATTTTGCCTGTGCTCAGCTCAATTCTGTTTATTTTTTATCCTGAAAAACTCCCCAGTTCTTAACGATGACAAGCATACCCATAACATGATGCAGCTACCACTATGCTTGAAAATATGGAGAGTGGTACTCAGCAGAGGCGTCAGGTGGATATGGCAGAGAATGGCAGTCACCATACCCTAGCTATACACCAACAATTTAAAATAGGCTAATAAAATATTTCCAATAATTTTGACTTTAGGACCATGCGAATGAATGCCTGGGAGTGTTGTTTGTATGACTGGCTGGCTTTTTGGAGTGCAGATATCTGTATATAATGACGAGATGCTTGTGTCCGCCCTAACACTGGGAGTCGTTGTCCCAAAGGCGGGAAGGCAGGTGTCAAGTTTAGGTCCAAAATAAGCCTGGCAAGAGAGAAACCTTTCACTTCGCCTCTTTGTCTCTGTGAAGAGTGCATCGACACAGCTGCAAGGAACAGCTGGACCTTTTCAAAACACATTGCAGAGATAGCTAAAAATGGCTGTAGTAGATAGCATTGGCTAGGCAACTGCTATTTGACTTGACTTGATTCTGGGCTCCCGAGTGATGCAGCAGTCTAAGGCACTGCATCTCAGTGTAAGAGGTGTCACTACAGTCCCTGGTTCAAATCCAGGCTGTATCACATCTGGCCGGGATTGGGAGTCCCATAGGCCGGCGCACAATTGGCCCAGCGTCGTTCAGGTTTGGTTGGGGTAGGCCGTCATTGTAAATTAAGAATTTGTTCTTAACTGACTTGCCTAGTTAAATAAATAATAAAACTATCATTTTAATCCCGGAGCTGAGTCAGTGCGGAGCTGAGTCAGTGCGGAGCTGAGTCAGTGTGGAGCTGAGTCAGTGTAGAGCTGAGTCAGTGTAGAGCTGAGTCAGTGCGGAGCTGAGTCAGTGCGGAGCTGAGTCAGTGCGGAGCTGAGTCAGTGCGGAGCTGAGTCAGTGTAGAGCTGAGTCAGTGTAGAGCTGAGTCAGTGCGGAGCTGAGTCAGTGCGGAGCTGAGTCAGTGTGGAGCTGAGTCAGTGCGGAGCTGAGTCAGTGCGGAGCTGAGTCAGTGTAGAGCTGAGTCAGTGTAGAGCTGAGTCAGTGCGGAGCTGAGTCAGTGTAGAGCTGAGTCAGTGTAGAGCTGAGTCAGTGCGGAGCTGAGTCAGTGTAGAGCTGAGTCAGGGTAGAGCTGAGTCAGTGTAGAGCTGAGTCAGTGCGGAGCTGAGTCAGTGCGGAGCTGAGTCAGTGCAGAGCTGAGTCAGTGCGGAGCTGAGTCAGTGCGGAGCTGAGTCAGTGTAGAGCTGAGTCATTACGGAGCTGAGTCAGTGTAGAACTGAGTCAGTGCGGAGCTGAGTCAGTGCGGAGCTGAGTCAGTGCGGAGCTGAGTCAGTGTAGAGCTGAGTCAGTGTAGAGCTGAGTCAGTGCGGAGCTGAGTCAGTGCGGAGCTGAGTCAGTGCGGAGCTGAGTCAGTGCGGAGCTGAGTCAGTGTAGAGCTGAGTCAGTGTAGAGCTGAGTCAGTGCGGAGCTGAGTCAGTGCGGAGCTGAGTCAGTGCAGAGCTGAGTCAGTGTAGAGCTGAGTCAGTGCGGAGCTGAGTCAGTGTGGAGCTGAGTCAGTGCGGAGCTGAGTCAGTGCGGAGCTGAGTCAGTGTGGAGCTGAGTCAGTGCGGAGCTGAGTCAGTGCGGAGCTGAGTCAGTGCGGAGCTGAGTCAGTGCGGAGCTGAGTCAGTGTGGAGCTGAGTCAGTGTAGAGCTGAGTCAGTGTGGAGCTGAGTCAGTGCGGAGCTGAGTCAGTGTGGAGCTGAGTCAGTGCGGAGCTGAGTCAGTGCGGAGCTGAGTCAGTGTGGAGCTGAGTCAGTGTGGAGCTGAGTCAGTGCGGAGCTGAGTCAGTGTGGAGCTGAGTCAGTGCGGAGCTGAGTCAGTGTAGAGCTGAGTCAGTGTGGAGCTGAGTCAGTGCGGAGCTGAGTCAGTGTGGAGCTGAGTCAGTGCGGAGCTGAGTCAGTGCGGAGCTGAGTCAGTGTAGAGCTGAGTCAGTGTAGAGCTGAGTCAGTGCGGAGCTGAGTCAGTGTGGAGCTGAGTCAGTGTAGAGCTGAGTCAGTGTGGAGCTGAGTCAGTGCGGAGCTGAGTCAGTGTGGAGCTGAGTCAGTGCGGAGCTGAGTCAGTGTGGAGCTGAGTCAGTGCGGAGCTGAGTCAGTGCGGAGCTGAGTCAGTGTAGAGCTGAGTCAGTGCGGAGCTGAGTCAGTGCGGAGCTGAGTCAGTGCGGAGCTGAGTCAGTGCAGAGCTGAGTCAGTGTGGAGCTGAGTCAGTGCGGAGCTGAGTCAGTGCGGAGCTGAGTCAGTGCGGAGCTGAGTCAGTGCGGAGCTGAGTCAGTGCGGAGCTGAGTCAGTGCGGAGCTGAGTCAGTGCGGAGCTGAGTCAGTGCGGAGCTGAGTCAGTGTAGAGCAGGCAGCTAATTTTTGTTTGACGTGTTTGTTACATTTTAAGTCCCCTATGTGTGGCGGTCACAAACTTTTGTCATCCAGTGATTGTCAAGCAAATAATTGTCGGTCTCACATTAACCGTTAATTATCATAAACACATTTAGCATCTCCTGGTTTCCACACATAGCCTACAAGCCACTGATGAAGACCTTATGAACATCTACATTTTAAAAAGTCTTGTAATATAGATCCATGTAATATAGCCTACACCATCACAATAAATCCATTATTTCTTTAGACAGGTCTAAAGAAGCATGATATGAAGAAAATATAGTCTATTTCAGAAGAACAGAATAGCATACTCTGAGTTGTCCTTATGTTAGGTCCTCATCTGGCTATGCCAAATGGCTGTGGGCTACACTAGTTCATTTAGCAGACACAATTATTTTATAGTATGAAGAATACAATTGAACAAATCTGAATAAAATAGAAAGGATATTTTCTACAAATGATCTGAGGGAGTGTGCACATGCATGCGGCTATTCTGTGTTGAGGAGTGAACAAAAAAATAGGAATTAGGGAATAGGAGTTATTAATGCAACTTTAGTTGTTCTACAAACACTGGGCTATATGTTTAGATTTTTAAGGCTGCATGATACGAATCTAATGATGATTTGAAATAAGTCACTTGAAAGGTATGAGCTCTGCTTTGTTTTTTTGCTCAGGCTGTACATACTACATCAGTCACTCATTCACAATTTGACAAACACTTGATAATGCCTAGAATTTCACAGCGCCATCCCATTTGTGTGGCAGATATGCACCCTAAAAAATGCATGCCTTTTGCGGCCAGTAACCATTTTGCCCTTCTCCGTGAGTGCTACGTGCTCAATCATGTGATCGGGTCTCACAGGCTACAAGTGAAGACAGACACATCCAGGACTGAACTGCGAGTGTCCTTATCCAATTCCGTGGTGCATATTGAAGATATTGGAAGAACTCTTCACATTTACTTTTCTTCAGCCATCAATCTTCTAGTTCCCATAGTACAAAGGTTAACCTATTCTATTCTGTGTGATAAATAAATATTCCAAACATAGTCTGGTACAGTTGTGGGATGAGATAGATCCCAAATTAATTCAACCACTAGCGTAAAAAACACTTTTTTTGCACATGTGGCTGATGCAACAGATCAGAACGTTTAGCTTATAATGTTGCTAAACTATTTAGCTATTTCTTCACATTATAAGCGCAGCAATGGGCACATGTTAATAGGCTATTAAAAACATTTTTTCTTTTTTTTAACCTATCTACCAATAGATTCCCTTCTTTGCGAGGCACTGGAAAAACTCCCTGGTCTTTGTGTTTGAATCTGAAATTCACTGCTCGACTGAGGGACCTTACAGATAATTTTACTGTGTGAGGTACAGAGATGAGGTAGTCATAAACAAATCATGTTAAACACTATTACTGCACACAGAGTCCATGCAACTTATTATGTGACTTGTTAAGCACATTTTTACTCCTGAACTTATTTAGGCTTGGCATAACAAATGGGTTGAATACTTATTGACTCAAGACATTTCAGCTTTTAATTTGTAATTAATTTGTGAAAATGTTGAAAAACATACTTATTCTTTGACCTTATGGGTATTGTGTTTAGGCCAGTGACCAAAAATCTCAATTCAATCTATTTTTAATTCAGGCTGTAACACAACAAAATGTGGAAAAAGTCAAGGGGTGTGAATAGTTTCTGAAGGCACTGTTTATTGTGTCGTGACCTGGGTGTTGCAAGGTAAAACATGCTACGAGAAGAAAAAAACATTGGAATACTCAATTCAACGACAATACCCACATGAAAAAAATACTACAGTTTACTATAGAATACTCCAGGACTTACTATAGAATTATGTAGTAAACTGTAGTATACTATAGAATACTATACAACACACAAAAGTATCCCTCTTACATTTGTAGTACTTACTATAGAATATCGTAGTATGCTGTAGAATACTATAGTAATTACTACGGTATTATCCACAAAAAATACACTGCATTAAAAAATGCAGTAATATCTGCAAAAACACTAAACTATTTTTTTAAAATGTTTTATTTCACCTTTATTTAACCAGATAGGCCAGTTGAGAACAAGTTCTCATTTACAACTGCGACCTGGCCAAGATAAAGCAAAGCAGTGTGACACAAACAACAACACATGGAGTTACACATGGAATAAAGAAACATACAGTCAATAACACAATAGGAAAAAAAGTCTTTGTACAGTGTGTGCAAATTAATAAGGCAATAAATAGGCCACAGTGGCGAAATGAATACAATTTAGCAATTAAACACTGGAGGGATAGATGTGCAGAAGAGGAATGTGCAAGTGGAGATACAGGGGTGCAAAGGAGCAAAAAAAAAATATATAACAATATGGAGATGAGGTAGTTGGGTGGGCTATTTACAGATGGGCTATTTACAGATGCCAATGATATGTAATCTGCTCTGATAGCTGATGCTTAAAGTTAGTGAGGGAGATATGAGTCTCCAACTTCAGTGATTTTGGCAGCGTGTTACAGTCATTGGCAGCAGAGAACTGGAAGAAAAGGCGGCCAAAGTAGGAATTGGCTTTGGGGGTGACCAGTGAAATATACCTGCTGGAGCGCATGCTGGTGGGTGTTGTTATCGTGACCAGTGAGCTGAGATAAGGTGGGGCTTTACCTAGCAAAGACTTATAGTTGACCTGGAGCCAGTGGGTTTGTCGACGAATATGAAGCAAGGGCCAGCCAACGAGAGCACACAGGTCGCAGTGGTGGGTAGTATATTGGGCTTTGGTGACAAAACGGATGGCACTGTGATAGACTGCATCCAATTTGCTGAGTAGAGTGTGGGAGGCTATTTTGTAAATTACATTGCCAAAGTCAAGGATCGGTAGGATAGTCAGTTTTACGAGGGTATGTTTGGCAGGATGCGTGAAGGATGATTTGTTGTGAAATAGGAAGCCAATTCTAGATTTAATTTTGGATTGGAGATGCTTACTGTGAGCCTGGAGAGAGAGTTTACAGTCTAATCAGACACCTAGGTATTTGTAGTTGTCCACATATTCTAAGTAAGAACCGTCCAGAGTAGTGGGCAGTGATCGGTTGAAGAGCATGCGTTTAGTTTTACTTGCATTTAAGAGCAGTTGGAGGCCACAGAAGGAGAGTTGTATGGCATTGAAGCTCGTCTGGAGGTTAGTTAACACAGTGTCCAGAACGACATCATTGATCTATACAGAGAAAAGAGTCGGCCCGAGAATTGACCCATGTGGCACCCCCATAGCTGCCAGAGGTCCGGACAACAGGCCCTCCGATTTGAAACACTGAACTCTGTCTGAGAAGTAGTTGGTGAACCAGGCGAGGCAGTCATTTGAGAAACCAAGGCTGTTGAGTCTGCCGATAAGAATGTGGTGATTGACAATTTTGAAAGTCTTGGCCAGGTCGATGAATACAGCTGCACAGTATTGTCTCTTATCGATGGCGGTTATGATATCGTTTAGGACCTTGAGCGTGGCTGAGATGCACCCATGACCAGCTCGGAAACCAGATTGCATAGCAGAGAAGGTACTGTGAGATTCGAAATTGTCGGTGATCTGTTTGTTAGCTTGGCTTTCGAAGACATTAGAAATGCAGGATAGGATAGATATAGGTCTGTAGCAGTTTGGGTCTGGAGTCTCTCCCCCTTTGAAGAGGGGGATGACTGTGGCAGCTTTCCAATCTTTGGGGACGTCAGACGATACGAAAGAGAGATTGAACAGGTTAATAATAGGGGTTGCAACAATTTCGGCTGATAATTTTAGAAAAAGAGGGTCCAGATTGTCTAGCCCTGCTGATTTGTAGGGGTCCAGATTTTGCAGCTTTTTCAGAACATCAGCTATCTGGATTTGTGGGAAGGAGAAATGGGGGAGCCTTGGGAAAGTTGCGGTGGGGGTTGCAGGGCTGTTGACAAGGGTATGGGTGGCCAGGTGGAAAGCATGGCCAGCCGTAGAAAAATGCTTATCGAAATGTTCAATTATTGTGGATTTATCATTGGTGACAGTGTTTCCTAGCCTCAGTGCAGTGGGCAGCTGGGAGGAGGTGCTCTTATTCTCCATGGACTTTACAGTGTCGCAGAAATTTTAGGAGTTTGTGCTGCAGGATGCAAATTTCTGTTTTAAAAAGCTAGCCTTTGCTTTCCTAACTGCCTGTGTATGTCGGTTCCTAACTTCCCTGAAAAGTTGCATATCCCGGGGGCTATTCGATGCAAATGCCGTACGCCACAGGATGTTTTTGTTCTGGTCAAGTGCAGTCAGGTCTGGAGTGAACCACGGACTATATCTGTTCCTGGTTCTAATTTTGTTGAATGGGGCATGCTTATTTAAGATTGTGAGGAAAGCACTTTTGAAGAATAACAGGCATCTTCTTCTGAAGGAATGAGGTCAATACCCTTCCAGGATACCTGGGCCAGGTCAATTAGAACGTCATGCTCGCTGAAGTGTTTTAGGGAGCGTTTGACAGTGATGAGGGGTGGTCATATAACCGCAGCTTCATTATGGATACAAGCAATGAGGCAGTAATCGCTGAGAACCTGGTTGAAGACAGCAGAGGTATATTTGGAGGGCAGGTTGTTTATGATGATATCTATTAGGGGGTCTGTGTTAATGGATTTGGGGTTGTACCTGGTAGGTTCATTGATCATTTGTGTGAGATTGATGGCATCAAGCTTAGATTGTAGGATGGCCGGGTTGTTAAGCTTGTCCCAGTTTAGGTCACCTAACAGCACGAGCTCTGAAGATAGATGGGTGGCAATCAATTTAAATATGTTGTCCAGGGCACAGCTGGGGGCAGAAGGTGGTATATAGCAAGCGGCAATGGTGAGAGACTTGTACTATAGTAAACTATAGTAAATACTACAGTTTTTCATTTTCTTATATCCTGCCCATTCCCATCCCCTTTATACCAATTTGTGCCACCCACAAGTGAGAAAGCTACATGCCAAGTAGACCATATATTGTGTTCCCCCTCCTTGCCAGCCGGCTCCAGAGGCACTTCGACAACATCGGAGTGTACATCAAGCCGTCTTCAGGAAGATGTAATCAACTACCGACAATATCCTGAGGCTGGCTGAAGATGTACAAAGAGGGTTCAACAAAAAATAGGTGGTGTTGACTGTCTACTTTGACATTGAAAATGGGCTCATCTATAGGCTATCGGATACAACTCGCCACTCAGATGATCAGTCTTTTAAATAGCTTTTTAAATCAGCAGGAGATAGCAGTAATAGCAGTAATGGTGGGGGAACCCCATTATTCAGGTTCTCTTCAGAGTACCCCAAGGCTCCGCCCTTAGTCCACTACTGTTTTTAATGTACGTCTGTGATATTTATTACCCAAAGAGGGACAAGTGGCCCAGTCTGCAGACCATATCAGTTATTAGGCCTCCTCCAAAAACTTTACCCACTGCTGGAAAAAAGCTACAGAGGAGCATAACAGTGATCGAGCACTCGGCCAATCTGTGGCGGGTCAAGCTCAACACCGCTGAAGACTCAGTGCGTCCTCCTCTCCAGAAACCCCAAAAGAACTAAGTAAGTGCACCTTAAACTGTATGGACAGGCACTCCAGACGACCCCAACGGCTAAGAAAACATGTTCTGGTGTCCTCCCATAGAGTACCTGGAGAAAGCGGGAAGGATACGACTGAACAACCTAAAGCTACTTTGCAGAATTGAAGGAGGAGCCACGCCTGGAACAGCCGTCAGAGTGTACCAGAGCTACATCCAAGTATGCTTCACCAGCCTGGTGTAACGTGGGGAGTTCTGATGTCAGAAAACTTCGGACCATTCAAAACCTTTGCATCAAGATGGCATACAGACTCCCGACGTACACAAACACACACTACATACATGACCTTTCAGGACTGAGAACAGTAGAGGAGAGGATGGCTGTCCTGTGGCGCAGGTTTACCCTCAAGTCGGTGGACAATCCATCTCTGAAACCCATGATTCGAGAGGAACAAGCTAACCATCCTCTCTGTGCTTCTTTAGCATATCTATCACTTTTAATCCACTTTTAAACCTTTTTTAGAGAGGATATCTGGTGCATTATATTGTGATTTTATCCACTCTTACTCCTGCTGATAGGCACTGCAATAGAAGCGGATATTTTAACAACATAAACACAGATTTTACTGCACTTTTTGTTTTTATCAAATCAAGTTAAAAAAAAAACATTTTAAAAAAGGAAGGAGAACTCCACCACCCACTCCCCTCCCCCTGTGCCTTGCCAATCCTGCCCTCCACCAAACTGATACATGGACATTTAGAGGAATTTAGATTTAAGGGCATGAAGCTCTTATCTAAGATGTCTGTACCAGTCTCAAAGTTCTTTACAATAGTGATGTTGCGTGCTCTACAGGTTACAGAAAGAGAAGAAGCTTGGTGGGTGCTAAACTCATCCCGGCTTCAAAAGGTGGACAAGAGGAATCCATGACCTACCTGTACCAGTCTCAAGGTTATAGAAATACATCTATAGAACCTACCTACAGGTTATAGAAATACATCTATAGAACCTACCTACAGGTTATAGAAATACATCTATAGAACCTATCTATAGGTTATGGAAAATGTACTCTTTTAGCATTTCTCTAGTAGGTTTTCTCAAGGAGAAAGCCTCCACTTCTATGTCAAAGATACTTTAGTCAGCAAAAACACTACAGTGAATACTACAGTAAAGTCAGCAAAAACACTACAGTGAAAACTACAGTTTTTATACCATAGTATACT
Source organism: Oncorhynchus keta (assembly GCF_023373465.1). Lineage (NCBI taxonomy): Eukaryota > Metazoa > Chordata > Actinopteri > Salmoniformes > Salmonidae > Oncorhynchus > Oncorhynchus keta. The sequence goes on along the minus strand of NC_068434.1, from coordinate 13,026,179 downwards.
ATAGTATTATTTAATGTGGGTATGTACCGTATGCTATACATTAGTATCTATGTTTACCTTATGCAATTTAGTGCAATAGTTACATACAGGAGATTGCTTTGTTTATGAAGTTTATATATTAATGGAAGACTGTTACAGAGGAGTGTAAATGTTTTTTTTAGGCTGGATCATGTTGTGTTGTATTGTTGTATGTTTTAGTTATGTAATGTACTGATTGTTGCTGCCTTCTTGGCCTGGTCTCCCTTGAAAAAGAGACTCTGGGTCTCAATGTGCTTTTCCTGGTTAAATAAAGGTTAAATAAATAAAACATTTGTTGGCCATGGTTTTATTATTTATCATTTAGAATAATCCAAAATTGGTCTGGTGAAAACACCGTTGAGATAATACCACAGGGGAATTGCTTAATGTTTGAAGGCAGTGTTTTTCAGTCTTGGGCTTTGGAATCCACAGGTGGTGCAGAACTTATCAAGGACTTAAAAATGTGTTGACTAGTTGAATACCGGTCTTGAACAAAACCCTTTCAAAGAGAATCACACTGTAATTGTATTTCATATAGAATCATACTGTAATCGTATTTCATAGAGAATCACACTGTAATCGTATTTCATAGAGAATCATACTGTAATCGTATTTCATAGAGAATCATACTGTAATCGTATTTCATAGAGAATCATACTGTAATCGTATTTCATAGAGAATCATACTGTAATCGTATTTCATAGAGAATCACACTGTAATCGTATTTCATAGAGAATCACACTGTAATCGTATTTCATAGAGAATCACACTGTAATCGTATTTCATAGAGAATCATACTGTAATCGTATTTCATAGAGAATCATACTGTAATCGTATTTCATAGAGAATCACACTGTAATCGTATTTCATAGAGAATCACACTGTAATCGTATTTCATAGAGAATCACACTGTAATCGTATTTCATAGAGAATCATACTGTAATCGTATTTCATAGAGAATCATACTGTAATCGTATTTCATAGAGAATCATACTGTAATCGTATTTCAAAGAGAATCATACTGTAATCGTATTTCAAAGAGAATCATACTGTAATCGTATTTCAAAGAGAATCATACTGTAATCGTATTTCAAAGAGAATCATACTGTAATCGTATTTCATAGAGAATCATACTGTAATCGTATTTCATAGAGAATCATACTGTAATCGTATTTCATAGAGAATCATACTGTAATCGTATTTCATAGAGAATCATACTGTAATCGTATTTCATAGAGAATCACACTGTAATTGTATTTCATAGAGAATCGTATTTCATAGAGATTCATACTGTAATCGTATTTCATAGAGAATCACACTGTAATTGTATTTCATAGAGAATCGTATTTCATAGAGATTCATACTATAAACTTATTTAATAAAGAATCATATTGTAAACATATTTCATAGAGAATCATACTATAAATGTATTTAATAGAGAATCATACTATAAATGTATTTAATAGAGAATCATACTATACATGTATTTAATAGAGAATTATACTGTAAACTTATTTGATAGAGAATCATAATGTAAACTTATTTAATAGATAATCATACTGTAAACTTATTTCACAGAGAATCATACTATAAACCTATTTAATATAGAATAATACTGTAAACTTATTTCACAGAGAATCATACTGTCACGTTCGTCGTAATGATGAGACCAAGGTGCAGCGTGAGTAGAGTTCCACATCATTTTAATAAACCGAAACTCACTGAACGAAAACAACAAATAACCAAACGAAACGTGAAGCTACTGTTGTGCACTAAGGCAACTAAATCTAGACAAGATCCCACAACACAAATTAGGAAAATGGCTACCTAAATATGATCCCCAATCAGAGACAACGATAAACAGCTGTCTCTGATTGGGAACCATATCAGGCCAACATAGACATACAAAAACCCTAAACATACAAAAACTAGAGTATTCACCCTAGTCACACCCTGACCTAACCAAAATATATAGAAAAACAGAGATATCTAAGGTTAGGGCGTGACACATAATGTAAACTTATTTCATAGAAAATCATACCGTTAACGTATTTCTCACTGACATGACAGATGGCTTGAGAAAGACGGATTGCAAACATGTTTCAACATGTTTCACATACTCCACATGTGCTGTCAGTTTTGGAGAGAATCTGGAAGGACCCTTCTCCACCAGTGGTGAAGCTGACAGTTTCTCAAGAACACAGAACTCGGAATTCACAGAATTCTCTGTTATCTCTCCCCTGCCTTACATACCAAATGTGTCTCGCTCCACTCACATTACTAAGAGCTTAGCTACTGTATAGTGAAGGAGCACGTCTAGCTGTAAAGGGAGGGTACTATGGCCGGCATGAATACATGATTTGTATGTTCTCCACAGATATGCCTGTCAATAGTGTGATTCTTTGAGAAACACTTGATGAGTTGTATTCATTTGAATATTCTCCTTTGGAAGTAGATAAGACGAAGAGAGAACAGCTCTCAAACGATTAATTCTGTGTGCCTGTACTGTCTTAACAGGCACGTGGCAGGGGTGTTTCATGACAGAACTAGCCCTGTATGAAAGCTATGATTCGACTAGTATTTTTGTAGTATCTTCAGACATCTTAGCACCGTGTTCTTAGATACCGCGTCAGATGTGATGGTCCAAATAGAGCACAGTGTCCCCAGTACACCAGAGGGGTTCAGAAGAGCATGGGCATGACGAGGATTTGACAGTATCGCTAAGCACAAAACACTCATTATCGCTTGTCCGATCACAGTTTTGGAGTTAAATACACTCACAAGTCCTCCTTTGCTGCTTTTGCTGAAGCTAGACTAAGGTAGATAAAGTCAATGCATGATCAATACGGTATCTACAGTGCAAACACGCAAACTGTTGAAATATGCATGGGATGTCATCGTTTTGATTGATCATGTCTGGGAAGGTCTGCTGGGGTTTGTTTGACACTCCCTGCAGGGAAACCAACTGACTGCACTTCATGTAAGGTGATTTCCCCAGGAAAGGTAATCTCTTTAAACAGATGGTCCATTAGAGGATTCTCAATGCAGCTTTTCTTGTGTAATTGTGTTTGAGCAAACACCAGTCTTTTTGTGAGGCTCGGTGCGGGCCTGTGACAGCTGAGCAACCAGTACGGTAGTAGCACCCATTGTCTTCAAATGTCACCACTTGAGAGTGGAGTACTTATGCAGGCTCATACAATAGATTCACCCCATTAACATCTTTAAAATGGAATACTCGCCGCAGGATTTTAATCATTCAAGGATTACATTTCCATCTTCAAAAGAAAAACATGTATACATTTGCACAAATGTTCATCCGAATGTCATATGTATACACAAGAGATGTTCCCATAATCTTTTGTTGATTCACGTCACATTCAGACACATACAGCTCATTCCTGCGCAATTATTTGAATGAATACTGTAATGCGTTCAGCACTGTAGTTGCTGTGATAGACCTGAAGCTTGTAAATGCTGCAGCACAGTGCCCTGAAACAGCACTGTAGTTGCTGTGATAGACCTGAAGCTTGTAAATGCTGCAGCACAGTGCCCTGAAACAGTACTGTAGTTGCTGTGATAGACCTGAAGCTTGTAAATGCTGCAGCACAGTGCCCTGAAACAGCACTGTAGTTGCTGTGATAGACCTGAAGCTTGTAAATGCTGCAGCACAGTGCCCTGAAACAGTACTGTAGTTGCTGTAATAGACCTGAAGCTTGTAAATGCTGCAGCACAGTGCCCTGAAACAGCACTGTAGTTGCTGTGATAGACATGAAGCTTGTAAATGCTGCAGCACAGTGCCCTGAAACAGCACTGTAGTTGCTGTGATAGACCTGAAGCTTGTAAATGCTGCAGCACAGTGCCCTGAAACAGTACTGTAGTTGCTGTAATAGACCTGAAGCTTGTAAATGCTGCAGCACAGTGCCCTGAAACAGCACTGTAGTTGCTGTGATAGACCTGAAGCTTGTAAATGCTGCAGCACAGTGCCCTGAAACAGTACTGTAGTTGCTGTAATAGACCTGAAGCTTGTAAATGCTGCAGCACAGTGCCCTGAAACAGCACTGTAGTTGCTGTGATAGACATGAAGCTTGTAAATGCTGCAGCACAGTGCCCTGAAACAGCACTGTAGTTGCTGTGAGCTGTTGAAAATATTCAGCAATGCTTTAAACTATAGAAAGGTAATAGGGAAAAAACAGATTAAAATATATGCATACTGTAAGTCTGCTAAATGACTAAAATGTAAAAATATATATATATACCACAAGGCTTTTATTGAGTAGACAAGATGGATGTGTTTTGGCTTTGATATGTAAGGACTCTTTAAAGATGTATGAAACTACCTCTTGGGAGAGAGAGACATGGCAGCCATCCTTGGTACCCCTCCATCAGACAAAAACTAGGTTTCTATTCAGTTTGCTGATTAAATGTTTGAATCGAACATTTCGGTTTTCCTAATTCTCGTTAATTAGATAATTAGTGTGACTGTTTGGGGAGCCGAAAGAGCAGAACATTTATTTCTGTTATAGTGTTTATTCTCCTTCTCAAAAGTAAAAAAAAAAAAAGAACAACGGAACAAGGAACCATTTGTTGGCCCTGTAGCATAGGGTTTAGGTAACTTGGCACAAAGTTCAGCAGGCCCTGGGTCATTTGCAGTGGAGCAGAGAGGGACCACTGTCCGACATTTGGAGAAAATGTTGTAGAATATAAATGCGTCTATCTTTCTCTCAGGAGCAAATGGGTAACGTGTAGAAAGGGGAATGGGTGTTTGGGGATTCCTGGGTCCTTTGCAATAGAGCAGAGAGGGACTAAGTCCTGAGGAAAAGGGATTCATACTAGTGGACTGGACCCAGAGGGACCAAGACCTGAGGAAAAGGGATTCATACTAGTGGACTGGACCCAGAGGGACCAAGTCCTGAGGAAAAGGGATTCATACTAGTGGACTGGACCCAGAGGGACCAAGTCCTGAGGAAAAGGGATTAGTACTGGTGGACTGGACACAGAGGGACCAAGACCTGAGGAAAAGGGATTCATACTAGTGGACTGGACCCAGAGGAACCAAGTCCTGAGGAAAAGGGATTCATACTAGTGGACTGGACCCAGAGGGACCAAGTCCTGAGGAAAAGGGATTCATACTAGTGGACTGGACCCAGAGGGACCAAGACCTGAGGAAAAGGGATTAGTGCTGGTGGACTGGACACAGAGGGACCAAGACCTGAGGAAAAGGGATTCATACTAGTGGACTGGACCCAGAGGGACCAAGTTCTGAGGAAAAGGGATTAGTGCTGGTGGACTGGACCCAGAGGGACCAAGTCCTGAGGAAAAGGGATTAGTGCTGGTGTACTGGACCCAGAGGGACCAAGTCCTGAGGAAAAGGGATTAGTGCTGGTGGACTGGACACAGAGGGACCAAGACCTGAGGAAGAGGGATTAGTGCTGGTGGACTGGACCCAGAGGGACCAAGTCCTGAGGAAAAGGGATTAGTGCTGGTGGACTGGACACAGAGGGACCAAGACCTGAGGAAAAGGGATTCATACTAGTGGACTGGACCCAGAGGGACCAAGACCTGAGGAAAAGGGATTCATACTAGTGGACTGGACCCAGAGGGACCAAGTCCTGAGGAAAAGGGATTAGTGCTGGTGGACTGGACACAGAGGGACCAAGACCTGAGGAAAAGGGATTCATACTAGTGGACTGGACCCAGAGGGACCAAGACCTGAGGAAAAGGGATTCATACTAGTGGACTGGACCCAGAGGGACCAAGTCCTGAGGAAAAGGGATTCATACTAGTGGACTGGACCCAGAGGGACCAAGACCTGAGGAAAAGGGATTCATACTAGTGGACTGGACCCAGAGGGACCAAGACCTGAGGAAAAGGGATTAGTACTGGTGGACTGGACCCAGAGGGACCAAGACCTGAGGAAAAGGGATTCATACTAGTGGACTGGACCCAGAGGGACCAAGACCTGAGGAAAAGGGATTAGTACTGGTGGACTGGACCCAGAGGGACCAAGTCCTGAGGAAAAGGGATTAGTGCTGGTGGACTGGACCCAGAGGGACCAAGACCTGAGGAAAAGAGATTAGTGCTGGTGGACTGGACACAGAGGGACCAAGTCCTGAGGAAAAGGGATTAGTGCTGGTGGACTGGACCCAGAGGGACCAAGTCCTGAGGAAAAGGGATTAGTGCTGGTGGACTGGACCCAGAGGGACCAAGTCCTGAGGAAAAGGGATTAGTGCTGGTGGACTGGACCCAGAGGGACCAAGACCTGAGGAAAAGAGATTAGTGCTGGTGGACTGGACACAGAGGGACCAAGTCCTGAGGAAAAGGGATTAGTGCTGGTGGACTGGACCCAGAGGGACCAAGACCTGAGGAAAAGGGATTAGTGCTGGTGTACTGGACCCAGAGGGACCAAGACCTGAGGAAAAGGGATTAGTGCTGGTGTACTGGACACAGAGGGACCAAGTCCTGAGGAAAAGGGATTCATACTAGTGGACTGGACCCAGAGGGACCAAGACCTGAGGAAAAGGGATTAGTGCTGGTGGACTGGACACAGAGGGACCAAGACCTGAGGAAAATGGATTAGTACTGGTGGACTGGACCCAGAGGGACCAAGACCTGAGGAAAAGGGATTAGTGCTGGTGTACTGGACCCAGAGGGACCAAGTCCTGAGGAAAAGGGATTAGTGCTGGTGGACTGGACCCAGAGGGACCAAGTCCTGAGGAAAAGGGATTCATACTAGTGGACTGGACCCAGAGGGACCAAGACCTGAGGAAAAGGGATTCATACTAGTGGACTGGACCCAGAGGGACCAAGTCCTGAGGAAAAGGGATTAGTGCTGGTGGACTGGACCCAGAGGGACCAAGACCTGAGGAAAAGGGATTAGTGCTGGTGGACTGGACCCAGAGGGACCAAGTCCTGAGGAAAAGGGATTAGTGCTGGTGGACTGGACCCAGAGGGACCAAGTCCTGAGGAAAAGGGATTCATACTAGTGGACTGGACCCAGAGGGACCAAGACCTGAGGAAAAGGGATTCATACTAGTGGACTGGACCCAGAGGGACCAAGTCCTGAGGAAAAGGGATTAGTGCTGGTGGACTGGACCCAGAGGGACCAAGACCTGAGGAAAAGGGATTAGTGCTGGTGGACTGGACCCAGAGGGACCAAGACCTGAGGAAAAGGGATTAGTGCTGGTGGACTGGACCCAGAGGGACCAAGACCTGAGGAAAAGGGATTAGTGCTGGTGGACTGGACCCAGAGGGACCAAGTCCTGAGGAAAAGGGATTCATACTAGTGGACTGGACCCAGAGGGACCAAGTCCTGAGGAAAAGGGATTCATACTAGTGGACTGGACCCAGAGGGACCAAGTCCTGAGGAAAAGGGATTAGTGCTGGTGGACTGGACCCAGAGGGACCAAGACCTGAGGAAAAGGGATTAGTGCTGGTGGACTGGACCCAGAGGGACCAAGACCTGAGGAAAAGGGATTAGTGCTGGTGGACTGGACCCAGAGGGACCAAGACCTGAGGAAAAGGGATTACTGCTGGTGGACTGGACCCAGAGGGACCAAGACCTGAGGAAAAGGGATTAGTGCTGGTGGACTGGACCCAGAGGGACCAAGACCTGAGGAAAAGGGATTAGTACTGGTGGACTGGACCCAGAGGGATCATGTGCATGATGTGCTTCTGCACAATTAGTGAAATGACTTCTACTGTCTGACATTTGGGGAATAAGTTGGAGAATATAAATGCATGCATCTTTCTCTCAGTATCAAATAGATCCACATGTAAAGATAGGATTGGTTTTATTCAACTTTTTTGAGTCATTTGTCATTGAAGTGGAGAGGATATTTAGCCATAGGAAGCGTTTTTTGTCATCCAAGTTCAATTGTCCTCCAAGAGTGGCTTGAAAAAAACACAGAAGTGTTTGTACAGACCATTCATCTAGAAATTACTGGACCCCACATCAAAGTCTTCCATTTAACTGATAAATGTTGGTTGGGGAATATCAAGGTAAATGCAAACAAGTGTGGGAGATTCCCAGCAGATTGGAATTTCAGATGCAATTTTCCAGCTCATATGTGTAGACAACTGCTCTTGAAATCCTCTGAAATGAGGGCATGAGTACAGTATCCGGTTATTTTTTTTTTTTTTACATTTGTGGGCTCATCCACATTATATCATTATCCCATAAATTATTAAAGAGAAAATTAAGAGAACAACGTGGCCTTGTGTAATGCTTATTAATCTATATTTAGTGTCTCTGGAAAATGATCTGAGGGCTGATTTATGCTCTGAATAGTAATGCGCGGCTTCTGTGTGAAGGTGCTTGGCATTTACGTTTGGATAAGTTTTTTGATGTTGTCATTGACTTGAAGTGTGAGTAGGGGCTATAAAACATATCATAAGTCTTTCAGAGAATGATTGGCAATACGAGTGGATTCTGTGTCTGTATCTCTAGAATAGCACTTACCAACCCAGTGGGCAAAAACTGGTTGAATCAACGTTGTTTCAATGTAATCGGCCAACGTATTGTGACGTGGAATCTACAGTGCGTGGAAAATACATTTTTTTAAAGTCATAAATGTAAACTGTTGTTTTGAGGTGAAAGTTCAGCTATGATATTTGTAATTGACTATTAGTGTGCTATCTCGTGAGAATGATTGGTGAGAGATTTCCACTTAAAAACTAAATAGATTCACTGTTGCTATCGAAAACATTCCAAAGGGTAGGTTTAACAGAGCAAATGAAATGTGACCATACTTAATCAATCATCATTGATGCTAATGTATATTCAACCTTAACATGAGTAACAGATCCATGGGTTACTCTATCTATACATGTCTTCACACGTAAGCATACACAGCAGGCATGTTCAAGATAGCATGCAAAGGTCGCAGGTCTGTAGAGATCTTCACAATGGCTGTAATAATCTGTGATGGGATTTCAAACAGCATTGATCACTTGCACCATGTACTTTTAATGTAATCTCAACTGTAATCCAGGTCATTTGGTTCTGCTATTAGATGAAGCACAGTGATATTAGTGTCAACATCTTGTATAAATAAAAAATAAAACCTTACATTGTATTCCCATTTTAACTTTGCTACGCTTTTAAATGGGTAAAATGTGCAGTGAAAGACATTTGGGTGACAATTTAACAGACAATGTAATTGTTTTTCCATTGCAATTTGGTTGTGCTTTTAGATGGTTGAAAGCACAGTGATAACAGTGATAACACTTTTGGCTGTTTTTTTTGTGGGTTAATATACAACCAAATATTACGCAATTATCCACGTGAAATGACGCAGTGTGCCCAGTGGGACACCTCTCTCATTATAACTCTAGAAACGACCCTAAGTTGCAGTGCTCAGTAGGCTTTACCTTCAAAATGATCTTATGTGTGAACCCACAAAGATGCCGTATACACAATATAGCCTTAGCAGGCAAAGTGTTTCATTGGGACTCATAGGCCTACTTACAGTAGTGCTGGGCCCCATTCTCCAGGCCACATAGTTTGCTGCAGTGATGAATAAAACAACAGCCTTGGTTTGTTATGTTCTGCTGACTTGCAGGGTTTTAAATGAACTAGCTTCTAGCAGACAACTGAGCTGCTACCGCTCCAGTCTCCCCTCCTCAGGTCAGTCCTAACCAGGGTGGGAGCTAGCTAGTGTTCTCTGGAAGGTCAGCCTGCTCTCGGACAGTGTTCTCTGGAAGGTCAGCCTGCTCTCGGACACTGTTCTCTGGAAGGTCAGCCTGCTCTCGGACACTGTTCTCTGGAAGGTCAGCCTGCTCTCGGACAGTGTTCTCTGGAAGGTCAGCCTGCTCTCGGACACTGTTCTCTGGAAGGTCAGCCTGCTCTCGGACAGTGTTCTCTGGAAGGTCAGCCTGCTCTCGGACACTGTTCTCTGGAAGGTCTCCAGTGCTGATGACAAACCCTAGGAATAACAAATGACTAGATGTCATTATTATTTTTAAATGTAACCTTTATTTAACTAGGCATGTCAGTTAAGAACATATTCTTATTTACAATGACGGCCTACCCCGGACGACGCTGGGCCAATTGTGCGCCGCCTTATGAGACTCCCAATCACGACCGGTTGTGATGGACTCAAACCAGGGTGTCTGTAGTGACGCCTCTAGCACTGAGATGCAGTGGCTTAGACCACAGCGCCACTTGGAAGCCCAATGGAAATATCATTTCTATGTATTTCTATATCAGGTCAGAAACGGACCTGAGTGCACCCAATGTTGTGTGCCTGTCTGGATAGCTGTGTTTGAGCCAGAAATCTTGCTTGTTTGTAGGTGACCAAATACTTATTTTCCACCATAATTTGCAAATAAATTCATTAAAAATCCTACAATGTGATTTTCTGTATTTTTTTTCTCATTTTGTCTGTCACAGTTGAAGTGTACCTATGATGAAAATTACAGGCCTCTCTCATCTTTTTAAGTGGGAGAACTTGCACAATTGGTGGCTGACTAAATACTTTTTTGCCCCACTGTTGTGGTGTTACCACGGTCTCTCTCTCTCTCTCTCTCTCTCTCTCTCTCTCTCTCTCTCTCTCTCTCTCTCTCTCTCTCTCTCTCTCTCTCTCTCTCCCTCTCACTCTCTCCTAATCTCATGCTGTGTGACAACCTCCAGTGAGAAGGCCATGTTGTGTGTCACACTCACAATTGGCTCAGCATTCCATTAGTGTCAAGTACCTTAACACTCCTCACTAATTCCCTCCCCACCTCTCCACTCACAGACAAATCTGGGAATATTGACATCGGCATCATCATCAATGCTCATTAACACCGATTTCTACACACACTGGGAAAGGTGCTAATGGATATGCAAATAGAGATATTAATTAGAGAGTTATGGGGTCTCAAGCTAAGTGATTCTAATAAATCTCTCATTGGTGACAGTGTTGCTTGGGGTTAGTTCTGGCGAGCAGACATGAAGGGCTCAGGTTGTGTTGGGGGGTGAAATGGGGACGCAAGAGTGATATGGTAAACTATACAATAGAAGATACACTACATGACCAAAAGTGTGTGGGCACCTCATTCCAAAATCATGGGCTTTAATATGAAGTTGCCCCCCTTGGCCACTATAACAGCCTCCACTCTTCTGTGAAGGCTTTCCACTACATGTTGGAACATTGCTGAAGGAACTTGCTTCCATTCAGCCACAAGACCATTAGTGAGGTCGGGCACTGATGTTGGGCAATTAGGCCAAGCTCGTAATCGGCGTTCCAATTCATCCTAAAGGTGTTTGATGGGGTTGAGGTCAGGGCTCTGTGCAGTCCAGTCAAGTTCTTCCACACCGATATCGACAAACCATTTCTGTATGGACCTCGCTTTGTGCACAGGCGCATTGTCTTGCTGAAACAGGAAATGGCCTTTCCCAAACTTATTCCACAAACACGGAAGCACAGAATCATCTATAATGTCATTGCATGTTGTAGCATTACTATTTCCCTTCACTGAAACTTAGGGGCCCCAGACCATTATTCCTCCTCCACCAAACTTTACAGTTGGCACTATGCTTTCGGGCCGGCAGCATTCTCCTGACATCCGCCAAACCCAGATTCATCTGTCGGACAGCAAGATGGTGAAGTGTGAGAGTACGTGTTTCCACTGCCAAAGAGTCCAATGGTGGCGAACTTTACACCACTCCAGTCGACGCTTGGCATTGCGCATGGTGATCTTAGGCTTGGATGGAAACCCATTTCATGAAGCTCCCGACGAACAGTTCTTGTGCTGACATTGCAGAGGGCGGTTTGGAACTCAGTAGTGAGTGTTGCAACCGAGGACAGTCCCGTTCTGTGAGTTTTTGTGGCCTACCACTTCGCGGCTGAGCCGTTGTTGCTCCTAGAAGTTTTGACTTCACAATAACAGCACTTCCAGTTGATCGGGGAATCTTTAGCAGGGCAGAAATCTGACAAACGAACTTGTAGGAAAGGTGGCATCCTATGACGATGCCACGTTGAAAGTCACTGAGCTCTACAGTAAGGCCATTCTACTGCCAATGCTTGTCTGTGGAGATTGCATGGCTGTGTGCTCGATTTTATACACCTGTCAGCAATAGGTGGGGCTGAAATAGCCGAATCCACTAATTTGAAGGAGTGTCCGTATAGATAGTGTATATAGAGACAGATGCATTCGTGTAGGCCTGTTGATATGAGGTCATTACAATGGATATATTATTTTCTTGTCTGCATTATTCTCTAGCCTTTACCTGAAGTTGTATAATACCTTTGAACACACTGTGCTGCTTTCAGCTGATTTAATGTCTACCAAACACCCCAACAGCATCTGAAATGGCAAGAAAGAGTTATGTGTGTGTCTGTGTGTGTGTGTGTGTGTGTGTGTGTGTGTGTGTGTGGGTGTGGGTGTGTGTGTGGCACGGGGTACACTCCACAAAGATGTAGTGCCACAGCGATGAAGCCTGTTCCTACCAAGGAGGTGGATATCCAGCAACACTGCTGAAATCCCCCCAACACCCCCCGACTCCGTCCCTCTGTCTCTGTCCCCCCTGCCGCAAAGTCACTATCTTCTGTTACATACGCCCAGTCCCAAGCATCTATGTCTTTATGATGTCAAAGAGCCCTGGTCTAATGGGAAACGGACCCTCCCAGGCCCCATCCAGCAGAGCCATTTAAGCCCACTTTGATTAAATGTCAGGAAGAAGGTGTCTCCACAGCCGGGGAAAGTGAGGGACAGTCATGGAGAGGCTTTAGATTGGCTCAGTAAATGATGAAGGAAATTCATTTACATGGTAATAATGAAAGTGCGTGTTGAGCCAGCAGGAGAAGGGAAAATGGCACGTGTGGTTTTCACAGTACAAATCATGTCCCCTTTCAAGTTATACACAAAGGCGGATAAATTAGAGGGAACCACAATTTCCGCAGATGCAGATTGCTGATACACACATACGCACGGACACACACACACAAACACACACACACACACACACACACACACACACACACACACACACACACACACACACACACACACACACACACACACACACACACACACACACACACACACACACACACACACACACACACACACACACACACACACACACACGGTTGAAGTTGAAGGATATGGATCTAGTCCTACCCTACAAGTTCTTGGTTCCTTCCTCCATGAGAATCTCTTTAATCTATTTCAGGCACGCATGGCTCCCTAATGACAGTGGCTGTGGTGACCTCCCTCAACAATGCCCACACACACACACCATTATATTCCTGCTCTGAGACTCTCCCTGCCTGGTGCAGAGGTGGAAACCCAGCCAGTCTCATCACAGATAGATATTGAAGAAGTCTTTCTTTACATGCATACGATCAGTTATTAATGGGTGGCTGTGTGTGGCCATGGCTGACATGCAGAGTGATGATCAGTTATTAATGGGTGACTGTGTGTGGCCATGGCTGACATGCAGAGTGATATATGTGGCATTGTGTTGCTGTTTCTATACAATGTTCTATCAGTCGATTACTGCGCTCCCCTGGACCTCCCGGTGCCCATTTATCGCCCTTGTCTCCCAGGTGTCAGCCACCACATCCTTCTCCCTAGCGTAGCATGGGCCGTAAATCTGACCGCCTTCACACGCGTGCACTCACAGGCCTCCCCTAAACAGCAGCCCTCCAACCCCACCCCTCAGGTCAAGAGGAAACGAATGAATCATTATCATTACACAGCGCCATCACCACATTGCTTTCATGATCACATGAGGCCCACCAGCGCACAAGCCATGTATTGGTCATACACACAGAGATCCTATTAAATTAGAAGGGCTATGTCATAATCCCTCAAAGTTCCAGAATGAAAATGGCAGCCATATTGGCCAGGGAGTAATCGAAACCAGTCCAATTCGAATGAATGGCAATAGAGGTATATCTATACTTATGCAGGAAAGTAAAAGTGAGGCATGTAATATATCAGAAATTGTGTAATGAAATTATTGTCAACCTGAAATAATCATATAATTATAAAATACATTTTATATGGGTTTTATACAAATGCTCTTTATAAATAGCCTCTAAAATATGTGTAAACAGACCATAAATGTCAAAATTGTAGTTTTCTTGGAAAGTTGTGAGTACTATTGTATGAATCAATATCAGCACTTGTTGCATTTACTATCATCAACTGATTTCAACCATAGAATGTTGAAATATTGACAGTTAATTTGAAAAATGTAAAACTGCCTGGCTAGCTAGCTAGCTAACGAACATTCAGTGCAGATAAACTCTTCAAATTCATTATTTCCATTCTAGTATTGTTATATCTAATTATATGCTTATACATCACCTACCTGTTGGAAGGAATTATACAATGTTCCTCTATGGTCATCAGTTTCTGACTGCTGTCAAGGTGGGCACCACCCCTCGGTTCCCTCTCCTCTTTCACTGCCACTGTCATCAAGGCTTTCAAATCAAATGTATTTATATAGCCCTTCGTACATCAGCTGATATCTCAAAGTGCTGTACAGAAACCCGGCCTAAAACCCCAAACAGCAAGCAATGCAGGTGTCAATCACCATCATCATCATCACCAGAACTACCATGGGGTTGATCAGTCACAATTGGACCAGACTAGGCTGAGGAGACCAGTGGAGGGAATGGTATTCTGCTGTATCTTAGTGGGGATTTGCAAGTACTGCATGTGTCAAATACAGGAAGAGAGAGAGAGATAGAGTATATAACCTAAACAGGAAGGATATGCAGTAAATAGCCTAAACAGGAAGGATATGCAGTATATAGCCTAAACAGGAAGGATATACAGTATATAGCCTAAACAGGAAGTATATACAGTATATAGCCTAAACAGGAAGGATATGCAGTATATAGCCTGAACAGGAAGGATATACAGTATATAGCCTAATCAGGAAGGATATACAGTATATAGCCTAAACAGGAAGGATATACAGTATATAGCCTAAACAGGAAGGATATGCAGTATATAGCCTGAACAGGAAGGATATACAGTATATAGCCTAATCAGCAAGGATATACAGTATATAGCCTAATCAGGAAGTATATACAGTATATAGCCTAATCAGGAAGGATATACAGTATATAGCCTAATCAGGAAGGATATACAGTATATAGCCTAATCAGGAAGGATATACAGTATATAGCCTAATCAGGAAGTATATACAGTATATAGCCTAATCAGGAAGGATATACAGTATATAGCCTAAACAGGAAGGATATACAGTATATAGCCTAATCAGGAAGGATATACAGTATATAGCCTAATCAGGAAGGATATACAGTATATAGCCTGAACAGGAAGGATATACAGTATATAGCCTAATCAGGAAGGATATACAGTATATAGCCTAATCAGGAAGGATATACAGTATATAGCCTAATCAGGAAGTATATACAGTATATAGCCTAATCAGGAAGGATATACAGTATATAGCCTAATCAGGAAGGATATACAGTATATAGCCTAATCAGGAAGGATATACAGTATATAGCCTAATCAGGAAGGATATACAGTATATAGCCTAATCAGGAAGGATATACAGTATATAGCCTAATCAGGAAGGATATACAGTATATAGCCTAATCAGGAAGGATATACAGTATATAGCCTAATCAGGAAGGATATACAGTATATAGCCTGAACAGGAAGGATATACAGTATATAGCCTAAACAGGAAGGATATACAGTATATAGCCTAAACAGGAAGGATATACAGTATATAGCCTAATCAGGAAGGATATGCAGTATATAGCCTAAACAGGAAGGATATACAGTATATAGCCTAAACAGGAAGGATATGCAGTATATAGCCTAAACAGGAAGGATATACAGTATATAGCCTAAACAGGAAGGATATACAGTATATAGCCTAAACAGGAAGGATATACAGTATATAGCCTAAACAGGAAGGATATGCAGTATATAGCCTAAACAGGAAGGATATGCAGTATATAGCCTAAACAGGAAGGATATACAGTTTATAGCCTAATCAGGAAGGATATACAGTATATAGCCTAAACAGGAAGGATATACAGTATATAGCCTAAACAGGAAGGATATGCAATTAGAGTTAATAACTCTTCATTTTTTTTGCCACCACATAAATAACCTTCTGAACCTCGCATCTGTTTGGACAGCATGTGACACACCTCTTTTCCTACTCCACTGCTGGTCCAGTAGTCATCTAAATGGTCTGGAAAGGACAGGGCTGCCAGTCTGGTTCCATGTCTAACCCTGTGAGTGACATTTCAGGACGGGAGCAGCTTCCTTCACACTCCATCGCTCCTTATTGCAAGTGAAATTCTTCCAGTTCAGACAATCGCTCATTAATCCTAAATGATTTGGTGTAAAGCCACAAGCTAATTAAGCGTGCTTAATTGAGTATACTGCGAAATAGTAACAGAAGTGTTGGTGTTTTGCTGCAGTTGAAAGGGAACTCATGTTGATACTTTTGACTGGCAGAAATACCCTTTCTTTCCATGCAGATGTTTTTTGTTCAACAGAGTAAAGGGCAAATGGTTAGTGGTGTTTTATAAAGGAAAGACAGCAGCTTCCTGGAGACGTTATTGGACTAACTGGATATTTATCAGGAAGTCAAGAGTAAACAACAACATGAAGGGAATATAAAATACATGGTTTAACATTCCCAAATCGATTTCTCTTAACTTGAACCAATTCCAATTCAAAAGCTGTTGTGTTGGAGCGATGTTGTGGAAATAGCAGTGATTATGTATTGTGCATTTGAGCCATGTTGCCCTTGGCACGTAAAGCTACACTCAATGTCTTTATTCTCTCCTCTGATTAATGTTGTGACATTTGCCTTTTCACACGCACAGTCACCCAGGCCTATGTCCGCACGCACACACACACACACACACACACACACACACACACACACACACACACACACACACACACACACACACACACACACACACACACACACACACACACACACACACACACACACACACACACACACACACACACGTGCACACACATAAACACACACACACACACGCGCACACACACACGCACACGTGCAGACATGGACGCAAGTACAAACGCACGCACACGTGCACACGAACCGCGAAGGACATGTGCACACACAAATCTAGGCTTCCTTTGGGAAGTGGATTGAAAGAAAAATAATCCTCTTCACTTTTTCTTCTCTTGAGATACATTCATCAATGTGACAATGGCCATGATGTTCACAGCGGGGCTTTGCCCTTCTTCTCACTCTGTTGCTATATGCTATGTACTGGTAACTGCCAAAATACATGAAAACACTTGAAGCTGTTCTGGTGGTTCGTGGTGGCCCACAGCCCTATGAAGACACTATGTTGGTGTTTCCTTTATTTTGGCACATACCTGTATGTTTGCAGCTGCTATCAGGTGCCAGTGTGCACTGTCCAGCACTGTCCAGTATGGTTTGCCATCCCTTGATAAATCCCTTGGTATGCAACAAGTATCTGGTCACAGATCTTAGATCTGATGTAAAATCACTTGATATTGCCCAGCTGAGGAACATTATGAGACAAATGATGAAGCTCCCTGATTAAGGTGTGATTGAATGTCAGTAGAAAGTTATTTTTTAGTTATTTAATTTAAAATTAATGGTATTCCAACAACTTTAAAAGCACATTTGTATGTTTGGAAACTGTTTGTTGATTACTCATAATATTTGGATTAATAATTTGTTGTGAATATATGGGTGAGCTCACGCCCACAAGTTAATTCATTTAATTCATGTTTTCATTATAGAACCGTTTGAATAGCTGATGGTTTTAGAGGTTCTCTTTACCATATAATACTGCCACAGGTAAGATATGCTTTAGAGTAACTGTCCAGTGAAAATCTCACTTTTAAAAGTTGGTATTCTGCTAACTCGTATTCGTACCCAAATAATGTGATCGACTTGTCCTATACTTGTATTTGTGGCCAAAGCATAAATTGGAGAAGAGACCCCAGCTCAAACTTGTATCTCAAACAGACCATTTCAAAGTACTTGCTATTTCCTCAAAGAGGATGATGTGATCCTCCTGAGGAGGATGAGCTGGTCAGTCAGCGGTCTATTCACATGAATATTTTAATTGACCGGTATATGTTCACACCATTCTGTTGTTGGGTATGTTCACACCATTCTGTTGTTGGGTACGCCCACACCATTCTGTTGTTGGGTACGCCCACACCATTCTGTTGTTGGGTATGTTCACACCATTCTGTTGTTGGGTATGTTCACACCATTCTGTTGTTGGGTATGTTCACACCATTCTGTTGTTGGGTACGCCCACACCATTCTGTTGTTGGGTACGCCCACACCATTCTGTTGTTGGGTATGTTCACACCATTCTGTTGTTGGGTATGTTCACACCATTCTGTTGTTGGGTACGCCCACACCATTCTGTTGTTGGGGTACGCCCACACCATTCTGTTGTTGGGGTACGCCCACACCATTCTGTTGTTGGGTACGCCCACACCATTCTGTTGTTGGGTACGCCCACACCATTCTGTTGTTGGGTACGTCCACACCATTCTGTTGTTGGGTACGCCCACACCATTCTGTTGTTGGGTACGCCCACACCATTCTGTTGTTGGGTACGTCCACACCATTCTGTTGTTGGGTATGTTCACACCATTCTGTTGTCGGGTACGCCCACACCATTCTGTTGTTGGGTACGCCCACACCATTCTGTTGTTGGGTACGCCCACACCATTCTGTTGTTGGGTACGCCCACACCATTCTGTTGTTGGGTACGCCCACACCATTCTGTTGTTGGGTACGCCCACACCATTCTGTTGTTGGGTACGCCCACACCATTCTGTTGTTGGGTACGCCCACAGCATTCTGTTGTTGGGTACGCCCACACCATTCTGTTGTTGGGTACGCCCACACCATTCTGTTGTTGGGTACGCCCACAGCATTCTGTTGTTGGGGTACGCCCACACCATTCTGTTGTTGGGTACGCCCACAGCATTCTGTTGTTGGGTACGCCCACAGCATTCTGTTGTTGGGGTACGCCCACTCCATTCTGTTGTTGGGTACGCCCACAGCATTCTGTTGTTGGGTTTCTGTTGTTGGGGTACGCCCACAGCATTCCACAGCATTCTGTTGTTGGGGTACGCCCACACCATTCTGTTGTTGGGTACGCCCACACCATTCTGTTGTTGGGGTACGCCCACACCATTCTGTTGTTGGGGTACGCCCACACCATTCTGTTGTTGGGTACGCCCACACCATTCTGTTGTTGGGTATTTTCGCCACTCTGTTGTTGGGGTATGCCCACAGCATTCTGTTGTTGGGGTACGCCTTCTGTTGTTGGGGCACGCCCACAGCATTCTGTTGTTGGGGTACGCCCACTCCATTCTGTTGTTGGGTACGCCCACAGCATTCTGTTGTTGGGTACGCCCACAGCATTCTGTTGTTGGGGTACGCCCACTCCATTCTGTTGTTGGGTACGTCCACACCATTCTGTTGTTGGGGTACGCCCACACCATTCTGTTGTTGGGGTACGCCCACACCATTCTGTTGTTGGGTACGCCCACACCATTCTATTGTTGGGTATTTTCACGCCACTCTGTTGTTGGGGTATGCCCACAGCATTCTGTTGTTGGGGTACGCCCACTCCACTCTGTTGTTGGGGCACGCCCACAGCATTCTGTTGTTGGGGTACGCCCACTCCATTCTGTTGTTGGGTACGCCCACAGCATTCTGTTGTTGGGTACGCCACTCCATTCTGTTGTTGGGTACGCCCACACCATTCTGTTGTTGGGTACAGCATTCTGTTGTTGGGTACGCCCACACCATTCTGTTGTTGGGTACGCCCACACCATTCTATTGTTGGGTATTTTCACGCCACTCTGTTGTTGGGGTATGCCCACAGCATTCTGTTGTTGGGGTACGCCCACTCCACTCTGTTGTTGGGGCACGCCCACAGCATTCTGTTGTTGGGGTACGCCCACTCCATTCTGTTGTTGGGTACGCCCACAGCATTCTGTTGTTGGGTACGCCCACAGCATTCTGTTGTTGGGGTACGCCCACTCCATTCTGTTGTTGGGTACGTCCACACCATTCTGTTGTTGGGGTACGCCCACACCATTCTGTTGTTGGGGTACGCCCACACCATTCTGTTGTTGGGTACGCCCACAGCATTCTGTTGTTGGGGTATGCCCACAGCATTCTGTTGTTGGGGTACGCCCACTCCACTCTGTTGTTGGGGCACGCCCACAGCATTCTGTTGTTGGGGTACGCCCACTCCACTCTGTTGTTGGGGCACGCCCACAGCATTCTGTTGTTGGGGTACGCCCACTCCATTCTGTTGTTGGGTACGCCCACAGCATTCTGTTGTTGGGTACGCCCACAGCATTCTGTTGTTGGGGTACGCCCACTCCATTCTGTTGTTGGGTACGCCCACAGCATTCTGTTGTTGGGTACGCCCACAGCATTCTGTTGTTGGGGTACGCCCACTCCATTCTGTTGTTGGGTACGCCCACAGCATTCTGTTGTTGGGTACGCCCACAGCATTCTGTTGTTGGGGTACGCCCACTCCATTCTGTTATTGGGGCACGCCCACAGCATTCTGTTGTTGGGTACGCCCACTCCATTCTGTTGTTGGGTACGCCCACAGCATTCTGGTGTTGGGTATGTTCACACCATTCTGGTGTTGGGGTACGCCCACTCCATTCTGTTGTTGGGTACACCCACACCATTCTGTTGTTGGGTACACCCACACCATTCTGTTGTTGGGTACGCCCACACCATTCTGTTGTTGGGTACGCCCACACCATTCTGTTGTTGGGTACGCCCACAGCATTCTGTTGTTGGGTACGCCCACTCCATTCTGTTGTTGGGTACGCCCACACCATTCTGTTGTTGGGTACGCCCACTCCATTCTGTTGTTGGGTACGCCCACAGCATTCTGTTGTTGGGTACGCCCACTCCATTCTGTTGTTGGGTACACCCACATCATTCGGTTGTTGGGTACGCCCACTCCATTCTGTTGTTGGGTACGCCCACAGCATTCTGTTGTTAGGGTACGCCCACACCATTCTGTTGTTAGGGTACGCCCACACCATTCTGTTGTTGGGTACGCCCACAGCATTCTGTTGTTGGGGTACGCCCACACCATTCTGTTGTTGGGGTATGCCCACACCATTCTGTTGTTGCGTATGCCCACACCATTCTGTTGTTGGGGTACGCCCACACCATTCTGTTGTTGGGTACGCCCACACCATTCTGTTGTTGGGGTACGCCCACACCATTCTGTTGTTGGGGTACGCCCACACCATTCTGTTGTTGGGGTACGCCCACACCATTCTGTTGTTGGGGTACGCCCACACCATTCTGTTGTTGGGGTACGCCCACACCATTCTGTTGTTGGGGTACGCCCACACCATTCTGTTGTTGGGGTATGCCCACACCATTCTGTTGTTGGGGTACGCCCACTCAATTCCAACACAGAAGAGCTTCTTTTTAACATAACTACTGTAGTCGTATTGTAATTAATTATAGGTCATATTTCATAGAAATCTGGAAACACTAGACAATTACTTTAGTGTGTTTTAAAGCCTCCTCCTTGAAATTGGTTTCTATGGCAACTCAGTTCTGGGGCCTAGATAAAATAGCTATTATTATGTGTTTGCAGAGGATTGGAGACAAAGTGATTGCATTGCTGATGGTTGGGAGGACGATGTGTCTTGTAAAAGTCCTGACGGTGTTCGCAGGGCTTTGAAGTCATTGTTTTTACCAGGCTGTCGTTTGATCATATCCCTGTAACCTCTGATATTTAATAGTAGAATGATCATACTACTGTACAACCAGTGAGACATAACACCACAATCACAGAGGGATCAATGACATATGACACCCAGAATAGCACTGCAATGGATAGCAGTCGTTTTACAGGCTCCTGACCAATTTTGCTATTTGATTATATATTTTTTTCGCTGAGCTTAACTTTTGGTTGTACATAATGTTTCTGCCATCTTTTCCTATGACCGAAAAGAGCTTCTAGACATCAGAACAGCGATCACTAACCTTCATTTGGATGAAGATTTCTATTTCAACGAGTCGGAGGCTCGGGACATACTGCTCAACCTGGAACAGGCCCTAATCCCCGAGACTTGGATAAGAAGAAGGCGGAGTAAGAGAGGTCGACGTGTGGGCACCCTGACAAAACTAAGTCTGGGAGTACGTAAACCGCCTCTACCCTCCGTTCTACTGACGAACTTACAATCACTGGAAAACAAACTGGATGAGCCCCGTTCGAGATTATCCTATCAACAGGACCTGAAGACCTGTTCCTAGGCCGTCATTGAAAATAAGAATTTGTTCTTAACTGACCTGCCTAGTTAAATAAAGGTAAAAAAAACAAAAATAGTACCCTCTATGCTCATCACCAAGTTAAGGACCCGGTGACTGAACACTTCCCTCCTAATGCGCCGTCCCTTGGTGGTGAGGGTAGGCAACATTGGGGCCCCTCAGAGTTGTGTGCTTAACTCCCTACCTGTACTCCATGTTCACCCATGACTGTGTGGCCGCACACAACTCCAATACCATCATTAAGTTTGCTGACAACACAATGGTGGTAGGCCTATTCACCGATTACAACAATCTTTACTAATGCTGCAGAAATCTGCTTTAAAGCAGCATCCACATCCATCGGAAATAGTGATCATAATATAGTAGCAATATAGTTGCCATATCTAGGAAAACCAAAGTTCCAAAGGCTGTGCCTAATATAGTGTATTGGAGATCATACAAGAGGTTTTGTAGTGATTCATATTTAAAAAAAATTTTTTTTATATAACTAGGCAAGTCAGTTAGGAACAAATGGTTATTTACAATGACGGCCTACCCCGGCCAAATTGTGCACCGCCCTACGGGACTCCCAATCATGGCCGGTTGTGTACAGTCTGGAATTTAACCAGGGTCTGTAGTGATTCCTCTAGCACGCAGATGCAGTGCATTAGACCGCTGCGCCACTCGGGGGCCCCGATGTTGAAGATGTAAAGAATATTTGCTGGTCTGTGCTGTGTAATGAGGATCAACCAGACGCTGCTGGTCTGTGCTGTGTAATGAGGATCAACCAGACGCTGCACTTGACACATTTATTAAATTGCTTATTCCAATTACTAATAAGCATGCGCCCATTAAGAAAATGACTGTAAAACTGTTAAATCCCCATGGATTGACGAGGATTTGAAAAATTGTATGTTTGAGAGGCAAAAGGAATAGCAAATAAGTCTGGCTGCACAGCCCATTGGCAAAGGTGCTGTAAATTGAGAAAGCATGTGACTTAACTAAACTAAAAGAAGAAACTACACTATGAAACAAAGATAAATGAATATAAAGTGATAATACGTTGGAACACGTTAAATGACATTTTGGGCAAAAAGGCAAAGAGCTCCATCATTCATTGAATCAGATGGCTCATTCATCACAAAACTCATGCCAACTACTTTCATGATGTTTTCATTGGCAAGATTAGCAAACTTAGGCATGAGATGCCAAGAACAAATTCTGAACATGCGTAACTGACTTAATTATGAAAGACAAGCGTTATAATTTTGAATTCCGTAAAGTGAATATATTGTTGTCTGTCAACAATGACAAGCCATCTGGGTCTGACAACTTGGATGGAAAATGACTGAGGATGATAGTAAACTATATTGCCACTCTCTTCAATCTAGGCCTGCAGAAAAGTGTGTGCCCTCAGGCCTGGAGGGAAGCAAAAGTCATTCCTCTACTCAAGAATAGCAAAGCACCCTTTACTGTCTGAAACAGCCGACCAATCAGCTTGTTACCAACCCTTAGTAAACCTTTGGAGAAAAACATTATTTGACCAGATGCAATGCTATTTCACAGTAAATGGATGAACAACGTACTTTCAGCATGCTTATAGGGAAGGGCATTCAACATGCACAACACTTACACAAATGACTGATGATTGGCTGAAATAAAATTATAATAAGAATATTGTGGGAGCTATTTTGTTCGACTTCAGTGCAGCTTTTAACATTATCAATCATTATGTGCTGCTGGAAAAACGTATGTGTTATAGCTTTACCTCCCCTGCTATATCGTGGATCGAGAGTTGCCTGTTGCCTGTCAGAACACAGAGGGTGGTCTTTAATGGAATCCTCTCCAACATAATCCAGGTAGTGTCGGGCATTCCCCAGGGCAGCACTCTAGGCCCCTTACTTTTTTCAATCTTTACTAATGACCTGCCACTGGCCTGTGTGTCTATGTATGCTAATGACTCAAAACTATACACATCAGTTACCACAGCAAGTGAAATCACTGCAACACTTAACAAAGATCTGCAGTCAGTTTCAGAATGGGTGGCAAGAAATAAGCTAGTCCTAAATATTTAAAAAAGTTAAAAGATTGTATTTGGGACAAATCATTCACTAAACCCTAAACCCCAACTTAATATTTTATAGAATAATGTGGAAATTGAGCAAGTTGAGGAGACTAAACTGCTTAGTCATAAAAATATTGATACAACGGTAGCTAAGATGGGAAGAGGTCTGTCAATAACATAGCACTGCTCTGCTTTCTTGACTTTGCTATCAACAAAACAAGTCAGACCCTATTCCGGTCTCACTTGGACTGATGCCCAGTCATATCATGAAGTGCCACAAAGAGAGACATTACAGCAAATTACAGCTGGCTCAGAACAGAGCAGCACGGCTGGCCTGTAAATGTACACCAAGAGGTAACATCAATAAAATATATGTACATTTCTCCTGGCTCAAAGTAGAAGAGAGATTGACTGCGTCACTATTTGCGTTTGTGAGAGGTATTGACGTGTTTAAAGCGCACCGAGTTGTCTGTTTAAATGACTAGCACACAGCTCAGGCACCCATGCATACCCCACAAGACATGCCAACAGTGGACTATTCACAGTCCCCAAGTGCATATCAGACTATGGGAAGCACACAGTACTATATAGAGCAGGGTTGGGCAATTCCAATCCTCAGGGGCTTGATTGGTGTCACAGTTTTGCCCCAGCCCCAGCTAACACACCTGACTCCAATAATCACCTAATCATGATCTTCAGTTTAGAATGTAATGTGATTAATCAGCTGTGTTTGCTGGGGATGGAGAAAAAGT
This sequence comes from Oncorhynchus keta, assembly GCF_023373465.1. Lineage (NCBI taxonomy): Eukaryota > Metazoa > Chordata > Actinopteri > Salmoniformes > Salmonidae > Oncorhynchus > Oncorhynchus keta. Next base: position 13,001,059 of record NC_068434.1, on the reverse strand, counting down.
GTGACACCAATCAGGTCCCAGAGGACTGGAGCTGCCCGCCCCTGACATAGAGCCATGACTACGTTGAACATTACTCCACATCAAGTAACTCATGCTAACAGTAACTCATGCAAATCAGATTTTAAATGAAACAGATAAAACTAGTGTGTTATAATGTGTTGTATTGTAGATATGTTGTGGTGTAATAATGTGTTGTATTGTAGATATGTTGTGGTAGAGTAGTGTGTAATAATTTATTGTAGATATGTAGTGGTAGAGTAGTGTGTTATAATGTGTTGTATTGTAGATATGTAGTGGTGTTATAATGTGTTGTATTGTATTATAATGTGCTGTATTGTAGATATGCAATGTGTAATAATGTATTGTAGATATGTAGTGGTAGAGTAGTGTGTTATAATGTGTTGTATTGTAGATATGTAGTGGTGTAATAATGTGTTGTATTGTAGATATGTAGTGGTAGAGTAGTGTGTAATAATGTATTGTAGAATTGTAGTGGTAGAGTAGTGGTGTAATAATGTGTTGTATTGTAGATATGCTGTGGTAGAGTAGTGTGTAATAATGTATTGTAGAATTGTAGTGGTAGAGTAGTGTGTAATAATGTATTGTAGATATGTTGTGGTAGAGTAGTGTGTAATTATGTATTGTAGAATTGTAGTGGTAGAGTAGTGGTGTAATAATGTGTTGTATTGTAGATATGCTGTGGTAGAGTAGTGTGTAATAATGTATTGTATTGATGATATGTAGTGGTGTTATAATGTGTTGTATTGTAGATATGTTGTGGTAGAGTAGTGGTGTAATAATGTGTTGTATTGTAGATATGTAGTGGTAGAGTAGTGTGTAATAATGTGTTGTATTCTAGATATGTAGTGGTGGAGTAGTGTGTAATAATGTGTTGTATTGTAGATATGTAGTGGTAGAGTAGTGTGTAATAATGTGTTGTATTCTAGATATGTAGTGGTGGAGTAGTGGTGTAATAATGTGTTGTATTGTAGATATGTAGTGGTAGAGTAGTGTGTAATAATGTGTTGTATTGTAGATATGTAGTGGTAGAGTAGTGTGTAATAATGTATTGTATTGATGATATGTAGTGGTGTAATAATGTGTTGTATTGTAGATATGTTGTGGTGTAATAATGTGTTGTATTGTAGATATGTAGTGGTAGAGTAGTGTGTAATAATGTATTGTATTGTAGATATGTAGTGGTAGAGTAGTGTGTAATAATGTGTTGTATTGTAGATATGTAGTGGTAGAGTAGTGTGTAATAATGTATCGTATTGATGATATGTTGTGGTGTAATAATGTATTGTATTGTAGATATGCTGTGGTAGAGTAGTGTGTAATAATGTATTGTAGAATTGTAGTGGTAGAGTAGTGTGTAATAATGTATTGTAGAATTGTAGTGGTAGAGTAGTGTGTAATAATGTGTTGTATTGTAGATATGTTGTTGTAGAGTAGTGTGTTATAATGTATTGTATTGTAGATATGTTGTGGTAGAGTAGTGTGTAATAATGTATTGTATTGTAGATATGTTGTGGTAGAGTAGTGTGCAATAATGTGTTGTATTGTAGATATGTAGTGGTAGAGTAGTGTGTAATAATGTATTGTAGATATGTTGTGGTAGAGTAGTGTGTAATAATGTGTTGTATTGTAGATATGTAGTGGTAGAGTAGTGTGTAATAATGTATTGTATTGTAGATATGTTGTGGTGTAATAATGTATTGTATTGCAGATATGTAGTGGTGTAATAATGTGTTGTATTGTAGATATGTAGTGGTAGAGTAGTGTGTAATAATGTACTGTATTGTAGATATGTAGTGGTGTAATAATGTATTGTATTGTAGATATGTTGTGGTGTAACACTGTGTCATATTGTAGATATGTTGTGGTGTTATAATGTGTTGTATTGTAGATATGTAGTGGTAGAGTAGTGTGTAATAATGGCTTGTGTACTGTTTTATTTTGTAATGTCATCGCCTTAATCTTGTTTGGACCCCAGGAAGAGTAGCTGTTGCCTTGGCAGGAACTAATGGGGATCCGTAATAAATACAAATACAAGGACTGACTTTGTCCCTCAATGTGTTTTATAGTTCATAATGGATGTTACCTGTATTGTCTCAATGGTCGATGTAGTTTCGCTCGGTCCTTCTAGCACCATTTACTTGATGATCTGATAGGTCAGCGAAGAGTGTGAACAAATATCACACTGACCTGCACTCGGCCTCAAAATGTGAGCATAGCTCCAAATTGGTCAGTTTACTGTATGAATCACCAATCCGTATCATACACACCATCTATTTCTAAATGAGGACTATTTGCTGGTCAGCAAACTGCATTTAGCATTGCTTCAGTGAGCAGTTTTAAACAGTTACTTGCTGCAGGCAACAACCAGAGAGGAAATGCATGGCCAGAAGAAGATATACAGTATATATATATATATAGAAAAGCTGCAGGTGGTAATCTGATGGATTTATTTGGATTCCTGAACCATGTAGGTGGTTTGTTTCCTGTATTGTATCCATCCATTGACTCTGGCATACTTTCCGTTTCCTCTCAACGTCAACAGTGAAGAGGCGACTCCGGGATACTGGTCTTCTAGGCAGAGTTGCAAAGAAAAAGCCATATCTCAGACTGGCCAATAAAAATAAAAGATTAAGATGAGCAAAAGAACACAGGACAGAGGAACTCTGCCTAGAAGGCCAGCATCCCGGAATCACTGTCTTCACTGTTGACGTTGTGACTGGTGTTTTGCGGGTACTATTTAATGAAGCTGCCAGTTTAGGACTTGTGAGGTGTCTGTTTCTCAAACTAGACACTCTAATGTACTTGTCCTCTTGCTCAGTTGTGCACCGAGGCCTCCCACTCCTCTTTCTATCCTGGTTAGAGCCAGTTTGCTCTGTTCTGTGAAGGGAGTGGTAGACAGCGTTGTATCAGATCTTCAGTTTCTTGGCAATTTCTCTCATGGAATAGCCTTCATTTCTCAGAACAATAATAGACTTTCAGAAGTTTCAGAAGAAAGTTATTTGTTTCTGGCTATTTTGATCCTGTAATCGAACCCACAAATGCTGATGCTCCAGATACTAGTCTAAAGTCTATCTAGTCTAAAGATGGCCAGTTTTATTGCTTCTTTAATCAGAACAACAGTTTTCAGTTGTGCTAACATAATTGCAAAAGGGTTTTCTAATGATCAATTATCCTTTTAAAATGATCATCTTGGATTAGCTAACATAACGTGCCATTGGAACACAGGAGTGATGGTTACTGATAATGGGCCTCTGTACGCCTATGTAGATATTCAGATATTGCCAGCTACAATAGTAATTTACAACAAAACAAGGACATTTCTAAGTGACTCCAAACTTTTGAATGGTAGTGTATTTTGGTTCCATTGATATGGTTCCATATTGGTTCTATTGATTTCTATTGGTTCTTTTGGTTCTTTTGATTTCTATTGGTTCTATTGGTTCTTTTGATTTCTATTGGTTCTATTGATTTCTATTGATTGTAGTTACATATACAGTATGAGACCCAAGAGTCTTGCTTGATTCTTTCCTTAGTCACGATGATCCCTCATCATTGTCCTTCCTCCCGCTTTCCTTCTTTCTCTCTCCTTCTCTCTTTGTACCCCCCTGGTCTCTCTCCTTCTCTCTCTCCTTCTCCCCCTCTCTCCATAGGGGCCATCTTTGATGAGTCTGCCAGGAAGGACGACGAGGTGTTCCGCATGGCCGTGGCGGACCTCAACCTCAACAACGAGATCCTGGAGACTGAGAAGATCACCATCTCTGTGGAGTTTGTGGATGGGAACAACCCTTTCCAGGCAGTCCAGGAAGGTAAGGCCTTAATCTGCCCTCACCCTCACTCTCACCCCCCCACCTGCCCATCTCAACCTTAGTGAGGCCAGAGTATGGCAAATTCCATTATTTTCCCTCGCCTACTCAGCATGGTTTTTCTTTCTGTGGAGTTGCGGAGCCGTTGGCTTTGGGTATGCTTCAGCCTTGCACAGTACTGGAAGGAACCAACATCAATCCATCTTAAAAGCCCTCTATTTTCAGCCCCAACCTTGATCAATGACACACTGAACTGAATAGCACTATATTTAACCAATAAGGCCCGAGGGGGTGTGGTATATGGCCAATATACCACAGCTAATGATTGTTCTTATGCACAACGTCAGCGTTGCGCTGAGTGCCTGGACACAGCCCTTAACCGTGATATATTGGAAATATACTACAAACCCCCAAGGTGCCTTATTGCTGTTATTAACTGATTACCAATGTTATTAGAGCAGTAAAAATATTTTTGGGACCATACCACGTCTGTCAGCCAATCAGCATTGAGGGCTCGAACCAATCGGTTTATCAAAGGTTTTGTAGGTGTCCCCCAAAAAACAAAGATATGATTTCGCATTGTAAATATTTTGTCATTTTAGTTGAAGATTTAAGCCCACTGAAAAAGGAGTCTATTGAATTCCACTGTACTTTACCGGTTATATGTCAATCACCGTTGATATGCACTGTAGTATTCTGAATACTATCAGCTTTAATTAAAAGGGTCACCATTTTGGTTTATGTCCTTCCAATATTTCTTAAAATATGTTTTAAAAGTATTATTACCCAAAACACTACAAACAATTAGTTAAGCTGATCTCATCGATTGCATTTGTATTCGGAGATATCTGTTAAAAAATATGTAGAGGTGTGGAGATACCTGCTAAAACATGTGGAGGTGTGGAGATACCTGCTAAAACATGCAGAGGTGTGGAGATACCTGTTAAAACATGCAGAGGTGTGGAGATACCTGTTAAAACATGCTGAGGTGTGGAGATACCTGCTAAAACATGCAGAGGTGTGGAGATACCTGCTAAAACATGCAGAGGTGTGGAGATACCTGCTAAAACATGCAGAGGTGTGGAGATACCTGTTAAAACATACAGAGGTGTGGAGATACCTGCTAAAACATGCAGAGGTGTGGAGATACCTGCTAAAACATGCAGAGGTGTGGAGATACCTGCTAAAACATACAGAGGTGTGGAGATACCTGCTAAAACATGCAGAGGTGTGGAGATACCTGCTAAAACATGCAGAGGTGTGGAGATACCTGCTAAAACATGCAGAGGTGTGGAGATACCTGCTAAAACATGCAGAGGTGTGGAGATATCTGCTAAAACATGCAGAGGTGTGGAGATACCTGTTAAAACATGCAGAGGTGTGGAGATACCTGCTAAAACATGCAGAGGTGTGGAGATACCTGCTAAAACATGCAGAGGTGTGGAGATATCTGCTAAAACACGCAGAGGTGTGGAGATACCTGCTAAAACATGCAGAGGTGTGGAGATACCTGCTAAAACATGCAGAGGTGTGGAGATATCTGCTAAAACATGCAGAGGTGTGGAGATATCTGCTAAAACATGCAGAGGTGTGGAGATACCTGCTAAAACATGCAGAGGTGTGGAGATACCTGCTAAAACATGCAGAGGTGTGGAGATACCTGCTAAAACATACAGAGGTGTGGAGATACCTGCTAAAACATGTAGAGGTGTGGAGATACCTGTTAAAACATGTAGAGGTGTGGAGATACCTGCTAAAACATGCAGAGGTGTGGAGATATCTGCTAAAACATGCAGAGGTGTGGAGATACCTGCTAAAACATGCAGAGGTGTGGAGATACCTGCTAAAACATGCAGAGGTGTGGAGATACCTGTTAAAACATACAGAGGTGTGGAGATACCTGCTAAAACATGCAGAGGTGTGGAGATACCTGCTAAAACATGCAGAGGTGTGGAGATACCTGCTAAAACATGCAGAGGTGTGGAGATACCTGCTAAAACATGTAGAGGTGTGGAGATACCTGCTAAAACATGCAGAGGTGTGGAGATACCTGCTAAAACATGCAGAGGTGTGGAGATACCTGCTAAAACATGCAGAGGTGTGGAGATACCTGCTAAAACATGTAGAGGTGTGGAGATACCTGCTAAAACATGCAGAGGTGTGGAGATACCTGCTAAAACATGCAGAGGTGTGGAGATACCTGCTAAAACATGTAGAGGTGTGGAGATATCTGCTAAAACATGTAGAGGTGTGGAGATACCTGCTAAAACATGTAGAGGTGTGGAGATATCTGCTAAAACATACAGAGGTGTGGAGATACCTGCTAAAACATGTGGAGGTGTGGAGATATCTGCTAAAACATGTAGAGGTGTGGAGATACCTGTTAAAACATACAGAGGTGTGGAGATACCTGCTAAAACATGTGGAGGTGTGGAGATACCTGCTAAAACATACAGAGGTGTGGAGATACCTGCTAAAACATGTGGAGGTGTGGAGATACCTGTTAAAACATGCAGAGGTGTGGAGATACCTGTTAAAACATACAGATGTGTGGAGATACCTGTTAAAACATACAGAGGTGTGGAGATACCTGCTAAAACATGCAGAGGTGTGGAGATACCTGCTAAAACATACAGAGGTGTGGAGATACCTGCTAAAACATGCAGAGGTGTGGAGATACCTGCTAAAACATGCAGAGGTGTGGAGATACCTGCTAAAACATGCAGAGGTGTGGAGATACCTGCTAAAACATGCAGAGGTGTGGAGATACCTGCTAAAACATGCAGAGGTGTGGAGATACCTGCTAAAACATGCAGAGGTGTGGAGATACCTGCAAAAACATGCAGAGGTGTGGAGATACCTGTTAAAACATGCAGAGGTGTGGAGATACCTGTTAAAACATGCAGAGGTGTGGAGATACCTGCTAAAACATGCAGAGGTGTGGAGATACCTGCTAAAACATGCAGAGGTGTGGAGATACCTGCTAAAACATGCAGAGGTGTGGAGATACCTGCTAAAACATGCAGAGGTGTGGAGATACCTGCTAAAACATGCAGAGGTGTGGAGATACCTGCTAAAACATGCCGAGGTGTGGAGATACCTGCTAAAACATGCAGAGGTGTGGAGATACCTGCTAAAACATGCCGAGGTGTGGAGATACCTGCTAAAACATGCAGCGATATGTGGCACAAAATATAAATTAATTCCTCTCTAGAATGATATCATGATTTCATTGACCGATAATTTCTCCATTAGTTCATTACCCAATAGTTTTTTTACCAAATACATTACTGGGAGCTTATAGCTTGTATAAATTATGACTCTCTTTATTCCTACACCATAGCCTAGAGTTTACTCGCCGTTTGTCACAACCTCTACTAGCCAGCTCTCGCTTTTTACTAAACAAATAATATTACATACAGAAAAACCTGTGTTCAACTGAACTGACCTCAATCAACTAAAAGAGACATATTTCCCAGAGTTTAAAATAGATCCTTTCCAACTGACATAAAACCACTGACAAGCTCCTAGCATCAGGTCATGTTGTCGTCGGTAATAACTCAACTCTTTTAGATCCCTAGCCTGGGAAATATGAACTCAAGGATGAAGTCTAGTTGGAACATGTTTACCTAATGGACACTAGTTATTTGTGGAGGGTGCCAGATGTGCAGTGTATTGCCATCTAGGAGCCTAGTAGTTACTACTGGCGCTTTGGTTCAAGCCTCTCTGGGGCATCTGTACCTAAGATGCTCTATCGTCTTTGAAGTAGTGATTGCTGTAGTAGTAGTGATTACTGAATACATGACATGTGTTCTGGGTTCAGACTGGATGGTGATATTACTGAATACATGACATGTGTTCTGGGGTCAGACTGGATGGTGATATTACTGAATACATGACATGTGCTCTGGGGTCAGACTGGATGGTGATATTACTGAATACATGACATGTGTTCTGGGGTCAGACTGGATGGTGATATTACTGAATACATGACATGTGTTCTGGGGTCAGACTGGATGGTGATATTACTGAATACATGACATGTGTTCTGGGGTCAGACTGGAGGGTGATATTACTGAATACATGACATGTGCTCTGGGGTCAGACTGGATGGTGATATTACTGAATACATGACATGTGTTCTGGGGTCAGACTGGATGGTGATATTACTGAATACATGACATGTGTTCTGGGGTCAGACTGGATGGTGATATTACTGAATACATGACATGTGTTCTGGGGTCAGACTGGATGGTGATATTACTGAATACATGACATGTGTTCTGGGGTCAGACTGGAGGGTGATATTACTGAATACATGACATGTGTTCTGGGGTCAGACTGGATGGTGATATTACTGAATACATGACATGTGTTCTGGGGTCAGACTGGAGGGTGATATTACTGAATTACATGACATGTGTTCTGGGGTCAGACTGGATGGTGATATTACTGAATACATGACATGTGTTCTGGGGTCAGACTGGATGGTGATATTACTGAATACATGTTCTGGGGTCAGACTGGAGGGTGATATTACTGAATACATGACATGTGTTCTGGGGTCAGCTCATTATCATAAACTCCTGGAAGGATCGTCTATGTCTATGTCAAAACATCTGTTATTCTGTTGCTCTTCGTACAACATTAAGAAAGCACAATTTGCTTTTCTAATGAAAAAAAAGGCTTCATCAACCACATTTCTTGTTGTGGCGTGAAATGTTATGATGTGGATTGATATATTACTAGAAGGCACCTCTTTGTACAGATGCACTGATGTGAAGATAACTTATTGCAGGACTGCTTTTCATTTAGAATTGTTAATAATAAACTTTGCATTGGAAAATAACACACCTTGATTCATTAAGTGTTGTATGCAATACATAGAGTACCTGGATACCTCCATGTAAACATAGGCATGTGCACTACTTTGATGAATCTGATACTATTCACAAAAAGGTCTTAACACGGCTCTTAGCAGTGACTAATCGCTATGCTCAGCACTTGCCTTTTTCACACTGACAGAACTTGTTGCTAAACCCTGGCATAACATTACAAAGGAGTGTTTATTCCCAACCTGGGACTTAGCTTCTACCATCTGCATGGGTTTATCCAGTGAGTCTCCACTACAATGCTCTCTGTGTGTCTGACATGTCCTGTTATAAGCTGGGTTTACACAGTGAGTCTCCACTACAATGCTCTCTGTGCGTCTGACATGTCCTGTTATAAGCTTGGCAGTGGAGCTGAGCAATTATTCTGAATGAGATGGAAGAAAAGGAGCCCTGTTGCTTTGCTGTCATCTCAAACTGCAAAGACGGAACAAAGTCAATGAGAGGGGCCAAGAAGTTATGTCATCACTGAGCATCTTTTCATCTCACACAAATGAACAATTACACACACACACACACACACACACACACACACACACACACACACACACACACACACACACACACACACACACACACACACACACACACACACACACACACACACACACACACACACACACACACACACACACACACACACACACACACACACACACACACGCACTACACACACCACAAACACACACTACACACACACACACACACACACACACACACACACACACACACACACACACACACACACACACACACACACACACACACACACACACACACACACACACACACACACACACACACTACACACACCACAAACACACACTACACACACAGCACAAACAACACACACACACACACACACACACACACACACACACACACACACACACACACACACACACACACACACACACACACACAAACACACACACACACACACACACGCACATACACACACACACACACACACCACAAACACACACTACACACACACCACAAACACACACTACACACACCACAAACACACACTACACACACAGCACAAACACACCACACACATACAATGGCAGAGTTGAGTTGTAGGGCCCTATAAAATCTGTGATGTGGAGAACACGGACGGAATCATGGAAACCAGACTTTAAAATGCAATTCAACCATATTCAAAAATGTATTGAATTTAGGGAATCAACTCTGCCGGCAGGTAGCCTAGTGGTTAGTGTTCGACTTCTGTAAGATCAAATCCCAGAGCTGACAAGGTAAAAATATGTTGTCCTGCACCTGAACAAGGCAGTAAACACAAAGGGAATCTTGGGTGTCTGGGACGATGGAGTTGATGTACTAAGAACTTAAAATTGTCCACACACACACGCACTGTCGAATAAGGCACGAAAAGGTTTGTCATGGGCCCTCAAATCCTCAAAAGGATCTACAGCGGTACCATTGAGAGCATCTTGACTGACTGCATCACTGCTTGGTATGGCAAAAGCACTGCGCTCGATAGCATGGACCTACAGAGGGTGGTATGGACAGCCCAGTAGATCACTGCTTGGTATGGCAAAAGCACTGCACTCGATCGCATGGACCTACAGAGGGTGGTACGGACAGCCCAGTACATCACTGCTTGGTATGGCAAAAGCACTGCGCTCGATAGCATGGACCTACAGTGGGTGGTACGGACAGCCCAGTAGATCACTGCTTGGTATGGCAAAAGCACTGCGCTCGATAGCATGGCCCTACAGAGGGTGGTACGGACAGCCCAGTAGATCACTGCTTGGTATGGCAAAAGCACTGCGCTCGATAGCATGGACCTACAGTGGGTGGTACGGACAGCGCAGTACATCACTGGGGCCGAGCTCCCTGCCATCCAGGACCTCTATGTCAGGCGGTGTGAAAGGAAGGCCCTGAAAATCATTAAACCACCCAAGCCATAGACTGTTCTCTCTGCTTCCGTACGGAAAGTGGTACCGGTGCATTAAGTCTGACACCAACAGGCTCCTGAACAGCTTCTATCTCCCATGCCATAAGACTGCTAAATAGCTAAGTAAATAGCAAAGTAAATAGCAAAGTAAATAGCTAAGTAAATAGCCAACAAAATGGCTATACGGACTATCTGAGTTGACCTTTGTATTTTATTCATATTTTTGCCCCTCTCTATGCTCACTGACAGGACCCTACACACACACTGATACTCCAACACACACAGTCACTCCATCTTTTGCTCACACACACACACACACACACACACACACACACACACACACACACACACACACACACACACACACACACACACACACACACACACACACACACACACACACACACACACGCACACACACATAATATGCACATACATTTATACTGACTCTACACACACCCACTCACGTACAATAATCATATACGCTGCTTCCACTCTGTTTATCATATATCCTGAAGCCTAGTCACGTTACCACTATACATATCTACCTCTATCGATCCAGTATCCTGAACATTGTAAATATGGTTGTGGAATTGACCAGGTACAAAGTATTCTTAATCTACTGTATAGTGTTCCTCTCATTTCTTTGTTTTATATCTTGTGTGTTTTTCTTGTACCCTGTTATTTTTAATATTACATTGTTATTGATTACTACGTAGTTTTTTCCATTTTTAAATTGAACCTTTATTTAACCAGGGAAGCTAGTTGAAAACAAGCTCTCATTTACAACTGCGACTTGGCCAAGACAAAGCAAAGCAGTGAGACACAAACAACAACACAGAGTTACACATGGAATATACAAAGGCAAAGTCAATAACACAAAAGGAAAGTCTATATACAGTGTATGCAAATTAAGTAAGATTAGGGAGGTAAGGCAATAAATAGGCCATAGTGACGAAATAATTAGAATTTAGCAATTAAACACTGGAGTGATAGATATGCAGAAGAGGAATGTGCAAGTAGAGATACTGGGGTGCAAAGGAGCAAAAAAATTATAGTAAAAATATGGGGATGAGGTAGTTGGTTGCGCTATTTACAGATGGGCTGTGTACAGGTGCAATGGTCTGTAAGCTGCTCTGACAGTTGATGTTTAAAGTTAGTGAGGGAGATATGAGTTTCCAGCTTCAGTGATTTTTTTCAGTTCGTTCCAGTCTTTGGCAGCAGAGACCTGGAAGGAAAGGCGGCCAAAGTAGGAATTGGCTTTGGGGATGACCAGTGAAATATACCTGCTGGAACGCATGCTGGTGGGTGTTGTTATCGTGACCAGTGAGATATACCTGCCGGAGCGCGTGCTACGGTTAGGTGCCTCTATGGTGACCAGTGAGCTGCGATAAGGCGGGGCTTTACCTAGCAAAGACTAAAAGATGACCTGGAGCCAGTGGGTTTGGCTACGAATATGAAGCAAGGGCCAGCCAATGAGAGTATACAGGTCGCGGTGGTGGGTAGTATATGGGGCTTTGGTGACAGAACAGATGGAACTATGATAAACTGCATCCAATTAGTTGAGTATCACTGTCCACATTAAGGACACACATGCAACGAGGAATGAGGGAGGAATGGGTCGTCTTTAGTCCAACTATCTATTCACATCTAGATTGCAGGGATGATTTGCAGGGATGATTTGCCAGGATCGTTCACAGGGATTGGCGGGCGAGAGGAGATCAAGGCGACGTTCTCAGTATCAACATCAGTCCTCGTTAAACCATCACAAATGTGACTACTCCCATCAAAATCTGTGCTGCTGAAGCCCGAGCCAGATGCTCGTGGAGATGGATTCTTGCTCACCCGTATGCATGTAGTTCCACTTCAGCCTGGAGGGGTTCTCTGGGATATTGTACATCTGGTGCTCAAATTCTATGGAGAGCAGGATATGTGCTACAGTAACTGTTCTCACAACCTGTTCTCATCGCTTTGCAGGCAAAACATTGTTAAATGCGAATGTTATGCTGCCGTCACTTACGTTTAGACACAACACTCTCATCATCTTGCCGTAACCAGATTAATTAGTGAACAGGTACACGTGCTGCATTCACGGATCATATTGATTAAAGCAGTAAGTGGGACTGTAATTGGATAACAGCACATGTGGGTGGGTGGAATGGGTAGGGTGGGTTGGGGGGCTCCGCTCGCAGTGTGACTGTGAGTTCTTGTCTTGTCGTCTTCCCTCTCAGATGTAGTGATATGTAGTCATTCCTACTCCGTGTTTCCACAGTGACACACCAAGGTGACACAGACCTGTGTCTTGGCAAGGCAACTTTGCACGGTCTTCTTGGGAGAAAGAAGGGTGTCAATGTCTGACTGACAGTTAAAATGATGTACTTTAATGACATGCTGCTCTGTGGCGCTGCTTCTTGAAAGTACCACGAATATCAAAATGACTGCGATGCAAAAGTGAAAATGAGGTGAGACAGACATATAAATTAAAGAAAGTGAGATGAATATCTTTAGGTTTGAGTTTATTGTTGTTGCTATAGTAGCGAACAGCCAGGACGGAGGGGATTGTGAATGGATAAGAATAGGACAGGAAGCAGCATTGTTCTCTACAGATCTCTGCAGTCTCACTCTCTAGCCTCTCTGTGGGGTTCCTTACCACATTCTTAGAAAACAAACTGAGATTTGTACCATTGCAGGCATATTTAAAACTATGAATATTTTACTGCTAAATGATGCCTCTCTGAGTTATAAAAGAGGCAGAGTTCGACGTGGGTTATGATTGTGTTTTTGTTTGTTTTTGTGTCTGGGAGGAAATAAATCACAGGATCGAAATTTGATCTGGAACGTGTCATTGATTGACTTCCAGGTTAAGACAACAGACGTCTGCTCTAAACAGACCATTTGTATAATTGATGAGGGATCTGGGGTATACCCAACAGGATAATGCGATCTGATGAGGTGAGGCAACATCGGGATTCACACACATTTTATTTAGTAATCGTATTGTCATGTGACACCCTCAAAGGAATCTACAGTAGAGTTTCGGCTTACTAAGCAATGTAATGCAAAATACCATTTCCCCCATTCCTGCATCCCCCATCCTCCCCCCTCCCTGGCTGTTCTTCGATCAGCCCACATTGCCTCCAGCCTAAAGCCCTCCAGCTAAACGCCAGCATTCAGCCTGGATTATCCGGACTCTAATCAATGGGGGGCGTTTCCAGCGGTGAGGCTGTCATTTGTAATAAAGCAGTGATATGATGTCATTCTGCAGCTGACAGCTGGGTGAAACACTTCTGCTGGGGCCCGATGACTCCTCAGAGGAACTTGGCCCTCGGAATGGTGCGTCTGGCAACCCCTCAACGTGCAACTGGGCACCGGACAGGTTTTCCCAGAAACGATGGACAAAAGCTCCTTTAGTTATGAATGTCTGTGAGACAGCAGGTCGCGGTAGACTGCAACTCTATTGAGAGTTGTGGTTTCCTGCTCACGCCGTGCGTGTCACGGCTCCTACCGTGCAGATCTTACCCATTATACCACAAAGACATTGTAAGTTCCCGGCAAAGCTGCAGAGCCCGATTATGATGACATAATCAGACGAACAATCAGGATCATCAATGCTGAGATATAGCAGCATATACATTGAAGTGAAAAACAGTAGGCGGATGTTGTTTGTTCTCCTATTATCCCTCCATGTCCAGGATCGATGTGTCTTGCCAAGCCACGTTAGTGATTCAAGCTACACAGGCTGCTGTTCTGACACTGTGATCCTCTGCCAAGCAGCAGATGGAACACTGACCACTGCAGCATCCCACCTCTCATTCATTAAAGAATTAAACCGCAAACAATCCACCCATCTGGCTCTTTTGTTGGGAGAGGCTTAACAAAATGACCAATAAATTAATAAGCTGCAGGGAAACCATGTAATTGTGGCAGGCAAAACAAAAAAAAACTTTAATATGTGTGTTTTATAGTATAGTCAAATATGATGCAAGGACTGGCCAAAGAAGCTCCCCTAGTTTAATGTTTTGGTCCAATAGAATCTCCCCTAACAAGTGCATTAAAATCTCCCCTAACAAGTCCATTAGAATCCCCCCTAACAAGTCCATTAGAATCTCCCCTAACAAGTCCATTAGAATCTCCCCTAACAGGTCCATTAGAATCTCCCCTAACAAGTCCATTAGAATCTCCCCTAACAGGTCCATTAGAATCTCCCCTAACAAGTCCATTAGAATCTCCCCTAACAGGTCCATTAGAATCTCCCCTAACAAGTCCATTAGAATCTCCCCTAACAGGTCCATTAGAATCTCCCCTAACAGGTCCATTAGAATCTCCCCTAACAAGTCCATTAGAATCTCCCCTAACAAGTCCATTAGAATCTCCCCTAACAAGTCCATTAGAATCTCCCCTAACAAGTCCATTAGAATCTCCCCTAACAGGCCCATTAGAATCTCCCCTAACAGGTCCATTAAAGTCTCCCCTAACAAGTCCATTAGAATCCCCCCTAACAAGTCCATTAGAATCTCCCCTAACAAGCCCATTAGAATCTCCCCTAACAGGCCCATTAGAATATTCCCCAACAGACCCATTAGAATCTCCCGTAACAGGTACATTAGAATCTCCCGTAACAGGCCCATTAGAATCTCCCCTAACAAGTCCATTAGAATCTCCCCTAACAAGTCCATTAGAATCTCCCCTAACAGGCCCATTATAATCTCCCGTAACAGGCCCATTAGAATCTCCCCTAACAGGCCCATTAGAATCTCCCGTGACAGGCCCATTAGAATCTCCCCTAACAGGCCCATTAGAATCTCCCCTAACAAGTCCATTAGAATCCCCCCTAACAAGTCCATTAGAATTCCCCCTAACAGGCCCATTAGAATCTCCCCGAACAGGCCCATTAGAATCTCCCCTAACAAGTCCATTAGAATCTCCAGGATGCCAAAATGAAAATACTTTAGAAGACAGCATTTTCTAAACTCTATTTAAAGCATGAACATCAATAAATAATTTGATCATCAAACTATTTATGTTTTCTCACTTCCCTGTCTTCCTGTGAGAGAGTATGTAGTGTGTGTGTGTGTGTGTGTGTGTGTGTGTGTGTGTGTGTGTGTGTGTGTGTGTGTGTGTGTGTGTGTGTGTGTGTGTGTGTGTGTGTGTGTGTGTGTGTGTGTGTGTGTGTGTGTGTCCATATGTGTGTGTGCGTGCCTATGTTAGTGTGTGCGTGTGTGTGCAAGTGTGAGTGTATGAGTGTGCAGTCCTCTCTACTTCCCTTGTGGTAATTGTCCCAAGCGCAGACACAGCTTTCAGTCCTCTGAAAGGAAAAGGTCCAATCGCCTGGAGGGTTAGAGCTTGGCCTCTTGTTCTGTGGAATGTGCCTTCCCACAATGCACAGCCAGAGGAGAAATAATGACTTTCATTTATTTCACAGATTTCCTCTTTAACCTCAATCCTGGTCTTTCAGAATCACCCTAATGCATCCTGTCACCATAATGACACTATTCTGTCCTGATCTTCCTGAGCCGCTGTGATCGGTAGAATAAGCTGCTCCCTACCAGCCAGCCAGCCCTTTTCTTCAGAGGGGGAACCTGAATGTGCTAAGCAGTGCTGGGCCCCCACCTCCTCCGCACAGATGCAGAATAAAAATCAGCCTACTGCTATTACTATCATATTGATTTGAATAATTTTCTGGATTGTAATGATTTCGTGCCCTACTCTTTACGAAAAGCGCCCTCACTGATGCTCCCACAGAGAGATTGGTTTGCCTCAATGGTAGCGCCTGGGTGGGATCACTTAATCTCTGTAGACAGTGAGTTTGTTAGGAGCTCAGCTGGCCCACACAGACAGGCATTACTGGAGGTATGAAAACCCCTCTTCCCCAGGGCACCTGGCTGGGGAGGATGCTACCTCCAAGCCCTATGTTGGCTGTCTTGCTGGCCCAGAGCCCTATCACTCCTCTGGGCATCGTTCCTTCACAGTGAGCCTCTCCCTTCCAGGATCCTAGATATTGAGGCCAGGCTAATGATTCCCCCATTGATCAATCCAGTCTGCACCAACCGCAAGAAGTCAGGAGTGAGAAGTTCGACAACGATCCACGCCAAACATTCTTCTTCTTTCTGTTAATCATCCTGTAGAAAATATTCCAGGAGAGGTAGTGTAGTGGTGGATTTTCATGGCCAGAGCACCTCTTGTTCACCCCAACACAGTTACCAATAGGTTGGAGAGCTGGGCCCTATTCACTCGTGCCATCTGTGGAAGTGATTGGAAGGCCTCTTTGGTTTTATGAATGCCCACCCTTCTACTTCGTTCTCTGATTGGAGGATACAACTCTCCCCACTTCCTTCCCTCGTTTTCTCTCCTCCATGCTCCCCCTTTTCCAGATCTCTCATCCCCTTTGTGCTATCTAACTGCAGATCATCTATCACCAAGGCAGCGATTAGAACCCCCAGGTGTTGACGTCTGCAACGGCCTGTCAGTCAGCGGCATGAGTTACCGCGGTGATCTCACTGACACGGCAACTGTAAATGACACCTGAAAACACTAGATGATGAAAAGAATAATCTCTGTAAGTTAGCTCTAGTTATCCGACATCCAACGCTCATCTCTCCTCTGTTCCTCTGGGCCTTGGGAGGGTCAGCGGGTGAACGGGAGAGAGGTGTGATGCGCTTTAATGAAAAACTTCAAGTACCAAGTAGTAGCAGTTAACCTCGCTTGCCCTTCATATGGCATGAGGCTTTCTGAGCATGGAATACGTCTGAGGAATAGGGTTTCATCATGATATTTGTACAGCTAACACACTGTAATTGAGATGGCCTTCAAAAGTTAGACTATCTCAGAGGAGAGAATTTCTGCCAGCACGCCTGTTTTTAAAGACTGCTCTCACACATAGGACAACAGGACAGTACATTTCACTTTCTCAGTTTCTTGCGACTAAAAAAACCCTCTCCTCCCTCCATCAATGTATATATTCGGTAGAACAAAAGAGCCCCGTGTTTTCGTATAACACCATTAGGCCCTTGCCATCGGTCCGCTGAAGCGACAACACTCCTGCTATACCTGAAGAGGTTTTCTGAGGAGGAAACATGTAGGAAATGCATGTAACTGAGGATCTCAGCAGCCCTTTTTACTCATTCTAGCCATCTAGCCTGGCATTGTTTCTAGACGGTACAGACCACTCTGCTCCCATTTACGGCTTTTAGCAGGCAACCTCCAGAGGGAGGTGGGAAAGGGTTTGGGGTCAGGTATAAGGACCAGGGAGAGGAGGGGAGAAGGGGAGGCGAGAGGAAAGGAGAGGAGTGGAGAGGAGACAGGGTTGGATCAGAGATTCAGAAGAGCAGCTTTGGAAGGGAATGTGTGAGGCTGCTTTCACTGTGAACCGTTAATGGTGTTCTCTCTTCCTCTGTTGGATGTCCTTTATGGGGATAATAGCTGAAATAACGGGTGACTGTGAGTAAGGTATAGTTTATACTGTCTGCCAGGGGCGGTCGGTGCCGTTTCAGATTAGGTAGTCCTTAATATTCTATTCACCCAGTTCAATGCAACGTCGATGGGTTTAGGCTACTACATAATAATCAAATGTTCCCTATATCCATCATGATGTTACTACAACCTAGCCTGCAGAATGAAAGTTTATAACGTAGGTTGCACAGGTCGACAGAATTGTTTTAGTAATGAAGGTGACAGACAGTGACACATTCAATGCCTCCTTGGCTACATCTAGCTGATCTAGGATGTAATCATTAGTCGAAACAGATTCATTCTCTGATCCTTTGATTAGGTATACAACATGTCAGTTCATGCATGAGCTCTGATAGGTTGAAGGATGTCCTCCGGAAGTTGTCATAATTACTGTGTTAGTCTATGGAAGAGGGTGAGAACCATGAGCCTCCTAGGTGTTCAAATAAAGTCAATGTACCCAGAGGAAGACAGAAACTCGCTGTCCTCCAGCTACACCATGGTGCTACCCTACAGAGGTGCTGTTGAGGCTACTGTAGATCTTCTTTGCTAAACAGTGTGTTTTAATCAATAACGGTGCATTCGGAAAGTATTCAGACATCTTGACTTTTTCCACATTTAGTTACGTTACAGCCCTATTCTAAAACGGATGATTCTTATTTTTTTGCCTCATCAATCTACACCCAATTCCCCATAATGACAGAGCAAAAACGAGTCTAATTCTACTGCCAGGTTGCTGTGTTTGGTCCTGGCCTAATTCTACTGCCAGGTTGCTGTGTTTGGTCCTGGCTTAATGCTACAGTCAGGTTCCTGTATTTGGTGCTGGCCTAATGCTACAGTCAGGTTCCTGTATTTGGTCCTGGCCTAATGCTACAGTCAGGTTCCTGTATTTGGTCCTGGCCTAATGCTACAGTCAGGTTCCTGTATTTGGTCCTGGCCTAATGCTACAGTCAGGTTCCTGTATTTGGGCCTGGCCTAATGCTACAGTCAGGTTCCTGTATTTGGTCCTGGCCTAATGCTACAGTCAGGTTCCTGTATTTGGTGCTGGCCTAATGCTACAGTCAGGTTCCTGTATTTGGTCCTGGCCTAATTCTACTGCCAGGTTGCTGTGTTTGGTCCTGGCCTAATTCTACTGCCAGGTTGCTGTGTTTGGTCCTGGCTTAATGCTACAGTCAGGTTCCTGTATTTGGTGCTGGCCTAATGCTTCAGGTTCCTGTATTTGGTCCTGGCCTAATTCTACTGCCAGGTTGCTGTGTTTGGTCCTGGCCTAATTCTACTGCCAGGTTGCTGTGTTTGGTCCTGGCCTAATGCTACAGTCAGGTTCCTGTATTTGGGCCTGGCCTAATGCTACAGTCAGGTTCCTGTATTTGGTCCTGGCCTAATGCTACAGTCAGGTTGCTGTATTTGGTCCTGGCCTAATATTACTGCCAGGTTGCTGTGTTTTGTCCTGGCCTAATGCTACAGTCAGGTTGCTGGATTTGGTCCTGTTCTAATGCTACAGTCAGGTTGCTGGATTTGGTCCTGTTCTAATGCTACAGTCAGGTTGCTGTATTTGGTCCTGGCCTAATGCTACAGTCAGGTTGCTGTATTCGGTCCTGGCCTAATGCTACAGTCAGGTCCCTGTTTTTGGTCCTGGCCTAATGCTACAGTCAGGTTGCTGTATTTGGTCCTGGCCTAATGCTACAGTCAGGTCCCTGTTTTTGGTCCTGGCCTAATGCTACAGTCAGGTTCCTGTGTTTGGTCCTGGCCTAATGCTACAGTCAGGTTGCTGTATTTGGTCCTGTTCTAATGCTACAGTCAGGTTGCTGTATTTGGTCCTGTTCTAATGCTACAGTCAGGTTGCTGTATTTGGTCCTGTTCTAATGCTACAGTCAGGTTGCTGTATTTGGTCCTGTTCTAATGCTACAGTCAGGTTGCTGTATTTGGTCCTGTTCTAATGCTACAGTCAGGTTGCTGTATTTGGTCCTGGCCTAATGCTACAGTCAGGTTGCTGTATTTGGTCCTGTTCTAATGCTACAGTCAGGTTGCTGTATTTAGTCCTGGCCTAATGCTACAGTCAGGTTGCTGTATTTGGTCCTGTTCTAATGCTACAGTCAGGTTGCTGTATTTGGTCCTGTTCTAATGCTACAGTCAGGTTGCTGGATTTGGTCCTGTTCTAATGCTACAGTCAGGTTGCTGTATTTGGTCCTGGCCTAATGCTACAGTCAGGTTGCTGTATTTGGTCCTGGCCTAATGCTACAGTCAGGTCCCTGTTTTTGGTCCTGGCCTAATGCTACAGTCAGGTTGCTGTATTTGGTCCTGGCCTAATGCTACAGTCAGGTCCCTGTTTTTGGTCCTGGCCTAATGCTACAGTCAGGTTCCTGTGTTTGGTCCTGGCCTAATGCTACAGTCAGGTTGCTGTATTTGGTCCTGTTCTAATGCTACAGTCAGGTTCCTGTATTTGGTCCTGTTCTAATGCTACAGTCAGGTTGCTGGATTTGGTCCTGTTCTAATGATACAGTCAGGTTGCTGTATTTGGTCCTGGCCTAATGCTACAGTCAGATTGCTGTATTTGGTCCTGGCCTAATGCTACAGTCAGGTTGCTGTATTTGGTCCTGGCCTAATGCTACAGTCAGGTTCCTGTGTTTGGTCCTGGCCTAATGCTACAGTCAGGTTGCTGTATTTGGTCCTGTTCTAATGCTACAGTCAGGTTCCTGTATTTGGTCCTGTTCTAATGCTACAGACAGGTTGCTGTATTTGGTCCTGGCCTAATGCTACAGTCAGGTTCCTGTATTTGGTCCTGGCCTAATGCTACAGTCAGGTTCCTGTTTTTGGTCCTGGCCTAATGCTACAGTCAGGTTCCTGTGTTTGGTCCTGTTCTAATGCTACAGTCAGGTTGCTGTATTTGGTCCTGTTCTAATGCTACAGTCAGGTTCCTGTATTTGGTCCTGTTCTAATGCTACAGTCAGGTTCCTGTATTTGGTCCTGGCCTAATGCTACAGTCAGGTTCCTGTATTTGGTCCTGTTCTAATGCTACAGTCAGGTTGCTGTATTTGGTCCTGGCCTAATGCTACAGTCAGGTTGCTGTATTTGGTCCTGTTCTAATGCTACAGTCAGGTTCCTGTATTTGGTCCTGGCCTAATGCTACAGTCAGGTTGCTGTATTTGGTCCTGTTCTAATGCTACAGTCAGGTTCCTGTATTTGGTCCTGGCCTAATGCTACAGTCAGGTTGCTGTATTTGGTCCTGTTCTAATGCTACAGTCAGGTTGCTGTATTTGGTCCTGGCCTAATGCTACAGTCAGGTTGCTGTATTTGGTCCTGGCCTAATGCTACAGTCAGGTTGCTGTATTTGGTCCTGTTCTAATGCTACAGTCAGGTTCCTGTATTTGGTCCTGGCCTAATGCTACAGTCAGGTTCCTGTATTTGGTCCTGTTCTAATGCTACAGTCAGGTTGCTGTATTTGGTCCTGGCCTAATGCTACAGTCAGGTTCCTGTATTTGGTCCTGGCCTAATGCTACAGTCAGGTTGCTGTATTTGGTCCTGGCCTAATGCTACAGTCAGGTTCCTGTATTTGGTCCTGTTCTAATGGTACAGTCAGGTTGCTGTATTTGGTCCTGGCCTAATGCTACAGTCAGGTTGCTGTATTTGGTCCTGGCCTAATGCTACAGTCAGGTTCCTGTATTTGGTCCTGGCCTAATGCTACAGTCAGGTTCCTGTATTTGGTCCTGTTCTAATGCTACAGTCAGGTTGCTGTATTTGGTCCTGGCCTAATGCTACAGTCAGGTTGCTGTGTTTGGTCCTGGCCTAATGCTACAGTCAGGTTCCTGTGTTTGGTCCTGGCCTAATGCTACAGTCAGGTTCCTGTATTTGGTCCTGGCCTAATGCTACAGTCAGGTTCCTGTATTTGGTCCTGGCCTAATGCTACAGTCAGGTTGCTGTATTTGGTCCTGTTCTAATGCTACAGTCAGGTTGCTGTATTTGGTCCTGTTCTAATGCTACAGTCAGGTTGCTGTATTTGGTCCTGGCCTAATGCTACAGTCAGGTTGCTGTATTTGGTCCTGGCCTAATGCTACAGTCAGGTTGCTGTATTTGGTCCTGTTCTAATGCTACAGTCAGGTTGCTGTATTTGGTCCTGGCCTAATGCTACAGTCAGGTTGCTGTATTTGGTCCTGGCCTAATGCTACAGTCAGGTTGCTGTATTTGGTCCTGGCCTAATGCTACAGTCAGGTTCCTGTATTTGGTCCTGTTCTAATGCTACAGTCAGGTTCCTGTATTTGGTCCTGGCCTAATGCTACAGTCAGGTTGCTGTGTTTGGTCCTGGCCTAATGCTACAGTCAGGTTCCTGTATTTGGTCCTGGCCTAATGCTACAGTCAGGTTCCTGTATTTGGTCCTGGCCTAATGCTACAGTCAGGTTCCTGTATTTGGTCCTGGCCTAATGCTACAGTCAGGTTCCTGTATTTGGTCCTGGCCTAATGCTACAGTCAGGTTCCTGTATTTGGTCCTGGCCTAATGCTACAGTCAGGTTCCTGTATTTGGTCCTGGCCTAATGCTACAGTCAGGTTCCTGTGTTTGGTCCTGTTCTAATGCTAAAGTCAGGTTGCTGTATTTGGTCCTGTTCTAATGCTACAGTCAGGTTGCTGTATTTGGTCCTGGCCTAATGCTACAGTCAGGTTGCTGTATTTGGTCCTGGCCTAATGCTACAGTCAGGTTGCTGTATTTGGTCCTGGCCTAATGCTACAGTCAGGTTCCTGTATTTGGTCCTGTTCTAATGCTACAGTCAGGTTGCTGTATTTGGTCCTGGCCTAATGCTACAGTCAGGTTGCTGTATTTGGTCCTGTTCTAATGCTACAGTCAGGTTGCTGTATTTGGTCCTGTTCTAATGCTACAGTCAGGTTCCTGTGTTTGGTCCTGTTCTAATGCTAAAGTCAGGTTGCTGTATTTGGTCCTGTTCTAATGCTACAGTCAGGTTGCTGTATTTGGTCCTGTTCTAATGCTACAGTCAGGTTCCTGTATTTGGTCCTGTTCTAATGCTACAGTCAGGTTGCTGTATTTGGTCCTGGCCTAATGCTACAGTCAGGTTGCTGTGTTTGGTCCTGGCCTAATGCTACAGTCAGGTTCCTGTATTTGGTCCTGGCCTAATGCTACAGTCAGGTTGCTGTGTTTGGTCCTGGCCGAATGCTACAGTCAGGTTGCTGTGTTTGGTCCTGTTCTAATGCTACAGTCAGGTTCCTGTATTTGGTCCTGTTCTAATGCTACAGTCAGGTTGCTGTATTTGGTCCTGTTCTAATGCTACAGTCAGGTTCCTGTATTTGGTCCTGTTCTAATGCTACAGTCAGGTTGCTGTGTTTGGTCCTGGCCTAATGCTACAGTCAGGTTGCTGTATTTGGTCCTGTTCTAATGCTACAGTCAGGTTCCTGTATTTGGTCCTGTTCTAATGCTACAGTCAGGTTCCTGTATTTAGTCCTGGCCTAATGCTACAATCAGGTTGCTGTATTTGGTCCTGTTCTAATGCTACTGCCAGGTTCCTGTATTTGGTCCTGTTCTAATGCTACAGTCAGGTTGCTGTATTTGGTCCTGTTCTAATGCTACAGTCAGGTTGCTGTATTTGGTCCTGGCCTAATGCTACAGTCAGGTTCCTGTATTTGGTCCTGTTCTAATGCTACAGTCAGGTTGCTGTATTTGGTCCTGTTCTAATGCTACAGTCAGGTTGCTGTGTTTGGTCCTGTTCTAATGCTACAGTCAGGTTCCTGTATTTGGTCCTGGCCTAATGCTACAGTCAGGTTGCTGTATTTGTTCCTGGCCTAATGCTACAGTCAGGTTGCTGTATTTGGTCCTGGCCTAATGCTACAGTCAGGTTGCTGTATTTGGTCCTGTTCTAATGCTACAGTCAGGTTGCTGTATTTGGTCCTGGCCTAATGCTACAGTCAGGTTGCTGTATTTGGTCCTGTTCTAATGCTACAGTCAGGTTCCTGTATTTGGTCCTGGCCTAATGCTACAGTCAGGTTGCTGTATTTGGTCCTGTTCTAATGCTACAGTCAGATTCCTGTGTTTGGTCCTGGCCTAATATTACTGCCAGGTTGCTGTGTTTTGTCCTGGCCTAATGCTACAGTCAGGTTGCTGTATTTGGTCCTGGCCTAATGCTACTGCCAAGTTCCTGTATTTTCTCCTGGCCTAATGCTACAGTCAGGTTCCTGTATTTGGTCCTGTTCTAATGCTACAGTCAGGTTGCTGTATTTGGTCCTGGCCTAATGCTACAGTCAGGTTCCTGTATTTGGTTGTCCTGGCCTAATGCTATAGTCAGGTTCCTGTGTTTGGTCCTGGCCTAATGGTACTGCCAGGTTCCGGGATTTTGTCCTGGCCTAATGCTACTGCCAGGTTCCGGGATTTGGTCCTGGCCTAATGCTACTGCCAGCCTCCGGGATTTGGTCCTGGCCTAATGCTACAGCCAGGTTCCGGGATTTGGTCCTGGCCTAATGCTACTGCCAGGTTCCGTGATTTGGTCCTGGCCTAATGCACATAGAAGACTCAATCTCTACACTCTCACCAAAACCAATCCCCTTTTCCTCCATTTTCTAGATCAATTTAACTCTACCTCTGCTGTCAAATAGAAACAAAGCACTATCTGTTACAGTGTCTTTCTAAATGTGACACATTTTACTCGCCAGCCAGTTACCGATGAGGAATAGCAGTCTTCATGTCGAGCTGAAACTCCCATATTTCTGTTGTTCTGCTCTGTCCTGACACCCTGTACCCCATCACTCCATCTTACTGTGGAACAATATTCCCATCTGCTTACTCAGCACACACACACACACGCACGCACACACACACACGACACAAACTCACGCACACACACACACACACACACACACACACACACACACACACACACACACACACACACACACACACACACACACACACACACACACACACACACACACACACACACACACACACACACAAATAGTCACACACACAGCCTTCTTTTTCCAAAATTAATTAGGTTTATTTAATTAAAACCAGCCACACATTTTTCAAGCCACTACCACAGAATGACTTAAATGCCAATACACATGTACTGTTTAGCGTATTGGGGAGAGACCCACTCTGGAGGGAGTTGATGCATTTTAATGTCAGGGAGCCTTTGATATGGGACTTGTAGTTCAAACCCCTCCCTGCTTTTGTTGGAGGAAGATGAAGGATTTCGCTGCCGGACCATAAAAACAACCACAGCTCCCCTCTCATCCTAATTAAACGAGGTCCTCTGTACCGTATGTGTTGCAGACTAATGATATCACAGCAGAGTGAATGGAGAAGCAGTGGAATACGTGTGCTGGGACTTATCCAGGGGATTAGGGACCTATATCTTGAGTGGAGGCAAGGCAAGCCTCAGGTACACAGCCGGAAACAGCCGGCTTGTTGAAACAGCAGTGGATAGGTTATAACATTGCCTTTTGTCTCGTGTTCGGGGATGGATATCGTGGAATAATCCAGCACATATGCTAGCAGCCCTGTTCACTTGGCTGATGGCTCGCTGCTGGTGTACCGCTGGGCTGAGCCGGCGGCTCTAAAACACAGGATATTAATCAGAAGGTTCGTAATCAAAGCTTTCACCATACAGCAGTCTGCCAGTCACTCCACCTTGAGACACAACACTCACACCAGAGCCATGTCATCATTACGGTGTCATCATGATTGTGTCAGTGTCGCTAGGAAGGAACTGTTCTGAGCTCCTGTGTTTGGGCCTCCGTTGATAGCTGCTGTATGTACAGTATACCTATTGTAAGAGCAGAAGAGTGGGGCTAGGTATTTGATAGTCTGTTTTTTGTTTTTGCCGTTGGTGCAGTTGTGCTTGTTTGTGTTTTAGATTGAGATGTGACTTTTTTTTGAGTGACAGATGTGTTTTTTTATGTGTTTAGTGTATGAACTTGAGTGACAGATGTGTTTGTTATATTTGAGCGTGTTTGTGGTCAAGTGCATGCATATCACAGTAGGTGTGAGTGTGTGTAATGGGTGTCATTTTGTTTGGATAGCATCCTTAGTTGTGTACCCACACATGGGTGTGTTCGTTCCAGGAGAACAGAGCACAGAGGCCAGTAATGAGATTCCTAGCTGCCTGCTCTTCTTCATTAGGGTCTCTGCATTGAGATGTGTCTGTCTTCTAGACTGGGTCACAAATCAGCCTCAGAGAAGCTCCGTCGCACTGCGCGCTCTGCCCCCGCCATTCATCTGCGCCCCAGCCCCCCGACTCCCCAATCCTGTTGCCCGAGTTTCTCCCCCTCTATCGAGTTCAGTTTTCTGCACTTCTGTGTCTATGACAGGTATTAATATATCCTAGGCCAACTGTAGTGGAGAAAACAGTCCGCTCAGACCGAGTAATAAAGCCCAAATCAGATAAGAAAGAGTTTGATGAAATCTAAGTGGTGAGGTGTTATAAAAGGGACTGTTTGTGATCACATTACACAGCAATGCCTTTCTGTCTTTATTTCTCTCTCTCGCTCTATACATATGCATCTCTCTCTCTATCTGTCTCTCTCTCTCTCTCTCTGTCTCTATCTGTCTCTCTCTCTGTCTATACATATATATCACTCTCTCTGTCTCTCTCTCTGTCTCTGTCTCTCACTCTGTCTCTCCCTCTGCCTCTCTCTCTCTCTCTGTCTCTCTCTGTCTCTCACTCTGTCTCTCTATCTCTCTGTCTCTGTCTCTCTATCTCTCTGTCTCTGTCTCTCTCTCTCTCTCTCTCTCTCTCTCTCTCTCTCTCTCTCTATATATATATATATATATATATATATATATATATATCACTCTGTCTCTGTCCCTCTGTCCCTCTGTCTGTCTGTCTGTCTGTCTGTCTGTCTGTCTGTCTGTCTGTCTGTCTGTCTGTCTGTCTGTCTGTCTGTCTGTCTGTCTGTCTGTCTGTGTCTCTCTCTCTCTCTCTCTCTCTCTCTCTCTCTCTCTCTCTCTCTCTCTCTCCCACTCAATTGTTGGTCATGAAGCCTGCTTCTCCTCTCCCCCTCTCCTCTCTCCCCCTGCTCCCCCTCTCAGCTCCGGAGTGGTGCTGCTCAGCATAGTAATGAAAGAGAGACTGCTCTCCCAAGCCTCTGAAGACAGGAGCCATTAAAGTGCATTAAAACACAATAAGATCTGTCTGTCTGTGAGCCATAGAGGACAATGTTGCTGTGGTCTCAGGACTGATCTCTGTCAGTCGCCACACCAAACCAGCCTGAAAAACCAGCCTAACACCATTTTTAGACGGAAGATACATATTCCAGGGATGTTGTTTTGATTTATGAATCATATCTTGTTTACCATAACAAAAGAAGAGGACATAAATCGGTAAAGCTCAGCTCTATAATATATTTTGGAGGATTATGAAGCATGACTTCCCATCTCAGCAATATGCCTTTCAAATATCTAGATGTGAAGCAACACAGAAATGCACAAAGTCACAGCCTCACACACAGCCTCACACACAGCCTCACACACAGCCTCACACACATCCTCACACACAGCCTCACACACAGCCTCACACACAGCCTCACACACAGCCTCACACACAGTCTTACACACAGTCTTACACACAGCCTCACACACAGTCTTACACACAGTCTTACACACAGCCTCACACACAGCCTCACACACAGTCTTACACACAGCCTCACACACAGTCTTACACACAGCCTCACACACAGCCTCACACACAGCCTCACACACAGTCTCACACACAGTCTTACACACAGCCTCACACACAGTCTTACACACAGCCTCACACACAGCCACACACACAGCCTCACACACAGTCTTACACACAGCCTCACACACAGTCTCACACACAGTCTTACACACAGTCTCACACACAGTCTTACACACAGCCTCACACACAGTCTCACACACAGCCTTACACACAGCCTCACACACAGTCTTACACACAGCCTCACACACAGTCTCACACACAGTCTTACACACAGCCTCACACACAGCCACACACACAGCCTCACACACAGTCTTACACACAGCCTCACACACAGTCTCACACACAGTCTTACACACAGTCTCACACACAGCCTTACACACAGCCTCACACATAGCCTCACACACAGTCTTACACACAGTCTTACACACAGCCTTACACACAGGTATACACACAGGAATACACACAGCCTCACACACAGCCATGAACACAGCATACACACAGGAATACACACAGCCTTACACACAGCCATACACACATCCATACACACAGGAATACACACAGCCTCACACACAGCCATGAACACAGCATACACACAGCCTTTACACACAGCCTTACACACAGCCTTTACACACAGCCATACACACAGCCTTACACACAGCCATACACACAGCCATGAACACACACAGCCTTACACACAGGTATACACACAGGTATACACATAACCATACACACAGCCGTAAACACAGCCATACACACATAGATACACACATAGACACACACATAGACACACACATAGACACACACATAGACACACACATAGACACACACATAGACACACACATATACACACACAGAGATGCAGGGAAAAGGGCTCTATAAATTGATGTCAACAGATCTTGGTGTTCTGTGTATATTTTCTCTTTTGTGTTCCTGACATATAGTTGTCTTTATGACATTGTAATTCATCAGTATATATTTCTAAGCATTAAGATTAAAGCGTGTTGCCTTTTCGTTGGTGGTTTTAGTGTCACAAACACTGTAAGGAAATGTGACCGCTTCTTTGGTTTTACATTGCTGACATTGACACATCAGGGAAGAAAATGTCAGACCTCGTTGCACATTATGTTGTTATCCTGTTCACATAATATTTACATCAATTCCCTCCTTTAATGCTTTTGTCTTCTCGAGGGAGAGCCTTAACTCATTTCTGTCTCGCCTGGGCACTGTTGCTCTTTCACGTGGCAATCACGACTTCAGGTGTGGTGAGTTGAGTTTTCCAACTTCTAATCCCATATAATCATTTCTTATCGCCACCCAGAAGGGAGAGGGTGAGCTGCTGTAACATCTGCACTTACTGTAGCTTTGGAGATGGAAGCGTGTCTAGATGGAAGCGTGTCTAGATGGAAGCGTGTCTAGCTTGCTCCCAGGTGGAGGGTCTGTCTGAGCTCCTGCAATGACAGACCTGCAATGACAGACCTGCTGACCTTGAGGCCCATGGGAGGGTACCTGCTGACCTTCAGCCCCATGGGAGGGTACCTGCTGACCTTCATCCCCATGGGAGGGTACCTGCTGACCTTCAGGCCCATGGGAGGGTACCTGCTGACCTTCAGCCCCATGGGAGGGTACCTGCTGACCTTCAGGCCCATGGGAGGGTACCTGCTGACCTTCAGGCCCATGGGAGGGTACCTGCTGACCTTCAGGCCCATGGGAGGGTACCTGCTGACCTTCAGCCCCATGGGAGGGTACCTGCTGACCTTCAGCCCCATGGGAGGGTACCTGCTGACCTTCAGCCCCATGGGAGGGTACCTGCTGACCTTCAGGCCCATGGGAGGGTACCTGCTGACCTTCAGCCCCATGGGAGGGTACCTGCTGACCTTCAGCCCCATGGGAGGGTACCTGCTGACCTTCATCCCCATGGGAGGGTACCTGCTGACCTTCAGGCCCATGGGAGGGTACCTGCTGACCTTCAGGCCCATGGGAGGGTACCTGCTGACCTCCAGGCCCATGGGAGGGTACCTGCTGACCTTCAGCCCCATGGGAGGGTACCTGCTGACCTTCAGGCCCATGGGAGGGTACCTGCTGACCTTCAGGCCCATGGGAGGGTACCTGCTGACCTTCAGCCCCATGGGAGGGTACCTGCTGAACAGGGAGCAATCATCTGTTGGCTGAGGGACCTCGAACGTTTCTTCTCCAAGGCAGTAGCACACGTAACCTTCTCTACCAAACGTCAGCCGATTCTCACATGCAGAGTTTATAGTGTGTGTTTTTGTGTCTGTGGAGTAGTGAAGTGTGTGTGTGTGTGTGTGTGTGTGTGTGTGTGTGTGTGTGTGTGTGTGTGTGTGTGTGTGTGTGTGTGTGTGTGTGTGTGTGTGTGTGTGTGTGATTGGAGATTTCCAAGGGAAAAAACTAAATGTAGATTTTGTAGAAAGAACGCGGGTCGTTGAATATTTCCACAAACTCCTTCACCATTGTTCCTTCTGCCCGCAAGATTCCAGATTTATATTCCGCTCAATCCTAGCAATCCCCCATCTCCCTGGTGATCGAGGGTCGAGGAAGAATTCTAAACCAGGCGGAAAAGGAAAAAACAAGCAAACAAAGGGAGGGAGGGAGAGAGGGATGATGATTTGTTGTTCTGTTGAAAAAAAGTGATTTAAAGGTGACTTTCAAAAACTGCAGTTCTCCACTCTCTTGCAGCATGTCTGCCAGGAGAGAGAGTTTGGCGTCAGGGGACTGGGTTGAGGATGAGGGCCCGTCAGTGCGTCAGCATCATCGTACCCTCTCTCAACCACTCAGTCTGCAGCTCACCAATCACAACACCTCAGTCTGCAGCTCACCAATCTCAACGCCTGAGTCTGCAGCTCACCAATCTCAACACCCCAGTCTGCAGCTCACCAATCACAACGCCTGAGTCTGCAGCTCACCAATCTCAACGCCTGAGTCTGCAGCTCACCAATCTCAACGCCTGAGTCTGCAGCTCACCAATCTCAACGCCTGAGTCTGCAGCTCACCAATCTCAACGCCTGAGTCTGCAGCTCACCAATCTCACGCAGGCTTCCAGGAAGAAGATCTTCTCAGCATTGTCTTCATGTATGTCACCTCGTGTGACTCGTGGAAACCGCATGCAATCAGCCAGGCCCTGGAACATGACGACTGTTGTTCCCATAAAGGATCCCTGATGAACTTCACATGTTTGATCATGAGGCTGGAGACTTCAGAAAGTCAGCGTGATGTACGTACCACATGAGGAGGCTCTCTATACACTGCCTCTTCCTCATCCCCTCAGTCTGAAGGACGTGGACAGAGAGGGAATGCTGATGATAGGGGGCCTCTGGTTGCACTCAGTCAGTCAATCATCAGAGCAGTATTGCTTAGATCAAAGTTGAAAGGAATGGATCATTAGAGCTCCTAAACTTCTCCCTAGTATTCCCAAATGCAGCGGGGCGAAGCCTCATTCCCTCTGTTCGTGCTCTTCTTGCCCCACAGGCAAATAATGTTCCTCTTTATTTTGAGTGCACCGGGCCACAAGTGGCCAAGTCTCTGGGATATATTGTTTTCATCATTTTGACTCACTCCGACATTCGGGCCATGTGTCTCTTTGAAATATGAACCGATAATTGTAATTTCCTGTCCGACGCTTCTCTTTCAGTGTCGTAATTATAGGCATTTTTTTGTCACCTTACTGCCTCCTCACATTGTCCTGGTGTGTGTTGCGGCTGTGTTAGAGGGATGGCTTGTCATTAGAAATTAATTGATTGCTTGTTTTCATCAGGATGCCTGGAATGAGCACAATGAACCCCTGTATTAATGAGCTCATGCCAGAATGAACTTTGTGTTAATTGGTTTTTAGGATTCGGTCGGTCTCAATGACAAAACAACATGGCTCTTTGAGTGACAGGCAAGCTACTGCAGTAACGGCAGGCAGAGTCTCTGTGAATGCTGTCTTGTCCGGGAAGATTTGAGTAAGGGGTACACGTCACCTGAGGGATCGGTATACGTGGGCGCCAAGACAATGGGATCGTCAGTGGATTGTCAGCGTAGAGAATACACAGGAGAGTAAGAGGAAAGGTAGAGGAGACTGAGGAGAGGACTGGGAGAGGACAGAGTAAGAGGTGGGGGAGGAGAGGACAAGAGAGGTAGAGGAGAGATAGAGGACAAGAGAGGTAGAGGAGAGGAGAGGAGAGGAGAGGAGAGGAGAGGAGAGGAGAGGAGAGGAGAGGAGAGGAGAGGAGAGATAGAGGACAAGAGAGGTAGAGGAGAGGTAGAGGAGAGGTAGAGGAGAGGAGAGGAGAGGAGAGGAGAGGAGAGGAGATGAGATGAGATGAGATGAGATGAGATGAGATGAGATGAGATGAGATGAGATGAGAGGAGATGAGAGGAGATGAGAGGAGAGGAGAGGAGAGGAGAGGAGAGGAGAGGAGAGGAGAGGAGAGGAGACGAGAGGAGACGAGAGGAGACGAGAGGAGAGGAGAGGAGAGAGTAAAAGGGAAGAGAGGACAGGAGAGGAGAGGAAAGGTAGAGGAGACTGAGGAGAGGACTGGGAGAGGACAGAGTAAGAGGTGGGGGAGGAGAGGACAAGAGAGGTAGAGGAGAGATAGAGGACAAGAGAGGTAGAGGAGAGGTAGAGGAGAGGTAGAGGAGAGGAGAGGAGAGGAGAGGAGAGGAGAGGAGAGGAGGGAGAGGAGAGAGTAAAAGGGAAGAGAGGACAGGAGAGTGAGAGGGAGGAGAGGAGTGGGACAGGAGTGGGGAGGAGAGGAGAGATGATAGGTATAAAAGAGAAGATGGAGATGATAGGAGAAAAGAGGAGAGGGAGAGGAGAGGAAAGGAAAGGAGAGGGAGATTAGAGGAGAGGAGTGAAGAGGGAGAGGAGAGGAGAGGGAGGTTAGAGGAGAGGAGATCGGTATAAAATAGGAGAGGATAGAGGAGAGGTATAAAAGAAGGGAGGGAGAGGGTAAAAGAGAGGAGAGGAGAAGAAGATTGAGAGGTGGGAGGCGTGGGAGGGAGTTGAGGACTGGGGTGAGCCATGAGCGTGGGAGAGCCAGCAGAGAGCACCAGGCAGTCAGTCAGGCAGTAGCTAGCTTCACTCCCTAGCATGATGTCACTGGTACAGGCAGGTGGAGACACTGCAGAGGCATTGTGCAACAGGAACGACAGGACCAACAGGGTTCCAGCCGGCTGGACAGATCCTCTGTAAATGATCATTAGTGCCAGATCAGCGGCCATCTTCAATCAACACTGGCTCCCACTCGGCTTGCAATTATTTACATCTCTCAGGAGAAGAGCTGTATTCATCTCCATCTCTCCGCCATTACTGCTCTCCTCCCTCGACCCACCACTGAGCACAAGCAGAATGTGTTTCTGGCTCCCTCTCTCACCTCCTCAGTGATTGATGACATCTCACACAGCCATAAAACAGACAGCATAATATCCAGAAACCTGAAGAGAAAAAAAGATGTGATGTGCACGCAGCCTCAAGCGTTGTTTGTGAGGAGTCCTCAATTACTTTTTGTGAAATATCACAACAAAGTGACATTGATGCTGTCAAGGTCCTGGAGGTGTTTGTGTGAGGATTAGCTTCTGAGGATACTTGGTATGTGTGTGTGTGTGTGTATGTGTATATATGTGTGTGTGTGTGTGTGTGTGTGTGTGTGTGTGTGTGTGTGTGTGTGTGTGTGTGTGTGTGTGTGTGTGTGTGTGTGTGTGTGTGTGTGTGTGTGTGTGTGTGTGTGTGTGTGAGACTGTGTGTGTGTGACATATACATACATGCCACGGTGGGTGTACATGCACTTGATTAATTATTGACACTTAACTCATAAGACATTTAGAGGCTAACAAAGTCACTTTGTGGGCAGACTAAAGAACAATAGATGTCTAAACGTATCATGTACTCCTGTACTGTATACCCTACTAAGTCACATGCCAACTGAAGTAAAGCAATGTAGTGCAGGAAGCTCTCGCTCGACAAGCACCGTGCCACACTCCACTGATGTCATTGAATAAAGCCATATCGTGTGTCAAAACATCTTTCCTTTTGGGTTGTGTGTTGTAATGTAAACAGTTTACTTTTCTTTGTAGAATCCACAGTAATTAAAGTCCTTGTTGGAAACATCTCTGAGATATGTTAAGGATTTTAGAAAGCCAGTATGTCAGAATCTTTTCCTATATTTCACTACTTACACTGTGTCTTGGAAACAATTACAGACTGCGAAGGCTGAAAGTATTGCACTGTTATGAAGTTATTCAGTGCTCACAACCGAGCTTGACACGCCAAACTGGAAGTGTGCACCGTTTTAAAGAGAGAAAGAACCATCTGTCTAAAGTGTTTATTGAAGTGTGTCATTCTAGCCCCAGGCTTTGCCCAGATCCACGCTGCCAGCCTCGGAGGGGGATGGGCATCTGTCGACCAGGGTGAGGTTTGTCACGACCGCACTGTGTTGGTTTTCCATTATGAGTTGTGCAATTGGATCATTCACTCGCCTGGAGCAAGAGAAAGGGAAAGATACTGAACCAAGAATACAAAGTGCACCTCGGTGGCCCTAAGTGTCCTATTAGCTCTTCAGCCTGAACTACAACCTTTCCTACAGTGGAGACGAGGCGGGAAACAAGCAAACAAACATCTATGGATGTACGTATAGTGCAGTATCGGGCCCCTCCGGTACAGAGGGATTCTTCAATCTAATTGACTGAGGTCTTTTTAAGATGATGAAAGCTGTCTTTGAATCCTACATATCCAATTCAGACGCTGCCTGAAGCAGCACACGGGGGTTTCTCTGGCCTCTCTAAGACTGGATACAGAGATGAGTGAGATTCACTGTCAAACAAAATATCTATTTTACATCAAAAACATCATGGTTGCTCTAACAGTTCGCTCTGTGTTGATATTCCACAGTAGTAATGGATTGTTTTATGATTTTGTCAGAGTAAAGATCAACAAGATCCCTGTTGGTTCGGTATGACTTGCTGAATGAGTAGCATTAGACCAACGGTCCCTTTGTAAACCCCTATACGGTTCCACGTGTCCAAACCGATGCCAGCCTCATCAAACATGTCAAATGTGCTCTGCGTCACCTCTAGGGGCAGGAATGGGCCAGTCTATGGATTAGCGATGTCACAGTGATGTGGCTGTGGGAGGACGAAGGCCACTGTTCTCCTTGATGATGAGGTTGGGGTTAGGTAGGATTGCATGGTCTGTATCCTCCTATGGGATGTATGTGAGTGTCCAGCGTCTTGTGTGAGACAGATGATGAGGTGGCTAGACAGAGAGCTTGGTTTGTTCAGCTCTCTACAGGGGGAGCACAATGGTCTGTCTGTCTGTCTGTCTGTCTGTCTGTCTGTCTGTCTGTCTGTCTGTCTGTCTGTCTGTCTGTCTGTCTGTCTGTCTGTCTGTCTGTCTGTCTGTGTTCAATAATACTTCCCTCTGTAGACTAGGTTTGATGGACGCCTTACAGTTCTGTTCCCCCTCCCTGAGGGATTCTCTCCGACTCATGAAAGCTAATTCAGAAATCAATATCAATGAAACGGCCTCTCATTTCCATATTTCCCCCATCACTCCTCTGGTGACTCGCAGGGAGGGGCGGAGCCTGCTGAGCCCAGGTATCGATCATCATCCCATGTTTAAAATTGACAACGTTCAATTCCCTGTGGCTGAGAGGGGTGGGAGGGGTGAGGGGGAGAGGGTGGAAGGAGTGAGGGGGACAGGGTGGGAGGGGTGAGGTTGGGAGGGGTGAGGGGGACAGGGTGGGAGGGGTGAGGGGGAGAGGGTGGGAGGGGTGAGGTTGGGAGGGGTGAGGGGGACAGGGTGGGAGGGGTGAGGGGGAGAGGGTGGGACGGGTGAGGGGGAGAGGGTGGGAGGGGTGAGGGAAAGAGGATAAGGAAGTGAGAAAGGCAAGTTGCCAAGCACCTCGGGACACCTTGGCATCAACTACGTGGAAGTGGACAGTGGGTCTGAGGTGGTGGCCAACCAGTTGGGATGTGTCTGACCCTCAAGGTTGCCATGGTGCGCTGTTGGCAGGGCCTTGGCACTCGGGCAGCCCTTTCTGCTCCATAAGGTGAACGCATACGGAGCCGGAGACACTGACTGACACCCAGCAGATTCCTCCTGTGTTCTCCAATGCCATCCTCTGACCTTCCTTTCCTGTGTCATGCCTGGTAGTCTGGCCTGCTCTTGTGGATGCTGTGAGAGACAGCTAGGCTCAACGGAAGCAGGAAGAGAGTAAGAGAGAGAGAGAGAAAAGGCACAAAGGACTGTTGCTCGGGTGACTCATTCCATTCACCATATTTTGCCTCTATCAGACCATGAACAAAGAAACTCTGAAGAATATGTCATGGCAACTAGAGCCATTAGTCTAAAGGGGTCTATAAACAAGACAATGACCTCACCTTTTACCCCCTTGAGAATGACCAAGGGAAAACATATTGAAGATTTCATGTTTAGAGTTGAAGTTTGATGGGTGGTTGATGAAGACACTGAAACCCTGTTGTTCACAGGGTTTCTCATTATAATTTATAACAAAAAGCAAGTTGCAGTCTATACAATAATGTTGTGAGAACTTTTCAGCCTTAATAAGATAGCTTTTTTTGTAACGGACGAAATGTACCCCCCTACCCAACGGAAGATATGTTTTCTTATGATCCTCCCCCTGCACAACCTTCCCCCTCACAGAATTACCTCAAAATAATGTTTACAACCACAAATAACAATAACAGTAGCGACCCTGTTGATAAACGTGGATATCGACTGTGCCACTTCAGCCTTTGTGGAACAGTCGATGCCACTCAGGGTTACGGGCCAGAAGATTGAGGGTTCACCGACTACCACGGATGAGCTCACTCTCCCTGCCTGTTTCATTAGTCCTACACTACGATCAGAGCCGGCTGTAGACAATGATCAGCTAGTGGGTAATCAGATTCATGATGATGACTGCTTGTCAAGCTTGTAGCTCAGATTCTGAAAGTATGATGTTGACATGATCAGTCAAATCAAAGCTACGGTAGATATAACGAGATTTTAAGTTATTTTATTCTTTGGCCAATGACCTTGAGCCTTCTTGGATGGACACTGCTAATGTAAATCTATGGCAGTGCCCAAGGGGCTTGAATTTTGCGTTGACCTAGTGTCCCCATGATTGACAGAACACTCTGAGCCAATCATGGCGCGACTAGAGAACATTACCAATCCCTACGCTCTGTATATTCCGCTGGCTGAGCTAGGCTGAAATACCTGCAATACCTGCCTTACTCAAGAAAGCAAAGAAGATACCATGTTTGTATGTGGCTTTATTAACTCAATGATTTATTTATATATTTTTTACATTGTTTGCAAATTCATATGTGACACGTATTAATGTCAAAATAACATGCAAAACAGCCCCCCCCCAAAAAAAGTATTATTTAGCTAAACTAATGTATTATTTAGCTAAACTAAAGTATTATTTAGCCAAACTATAGTATTATTTAGCTAAACTAAAGTATTATTTAGCTAAACTAAAGTATTATTTAGCCAAACTAAAGTATTATTTAGCTAAACTAAAGTATTATTTAGCTAAACTAAAGTATTATTTAGCCAAACTAAAGTATTATTTAGCTAAACTAAAGTATTATTTAGCTAAACTAAAGTATTATTTAGCCAAACTAAAGTATTATTTAGCTAAACTAAAGTATTATTTAGCTAAACTAAAGTATTATTTAGCCAAACTAAAGTATTATTTAGCTAAACTAAAGTATTATTTAGCCAAACTATAGTATTATTTAGCTAAACTAAAGTATTATTTAGCTAAACTAAAGTATTATTTAGCCAAACTAAAGTATTATTTAGCTAAACTAAAGTATTATTTAGCCAAACTAAAGTATTATTTAGCTAAACTAAAGTATTATTTAGCCAAACTAAAGTATTATTTAGCTAAACTAAAGTATTATTTAGCTAAACTAAAGTATTATTTAGCTAAACTGCCCTGAATGATGAGTCGCCACTGGAATTATATTTTGGATGATCATGCGCATGTTTACAGGATACTTTTGAAGTAGCTTAATCCGATTAAAACATTGTGACTGGTTGTGTTTATGCCACACATAAAAGGTAATACATTTTAAAAGTTAAATTACAAATATTTAGGCGATATTGAAGCGTTAGGTCTTAGTTGCTCGAGGACTAGTATCTCTGACTGGAGCTTTTCCTGAATACAGTCACTGGGCCTACCAGGAACATATGTTTCCACTTTATGATAGGACGACTTGGGAGAACGATGATCTCAGTATCAGACGTAAAAATACAGCCAGACTGGCCTACTACTGTGTCTTTCTAGAGCTTATAAACTGTCGAGAGTAGTCTCATATCTGATCCAAATGGAATGAAACTGTAAAAGGTCTGGGTGTAGCTGGTGCAGAGGAGTCAGGCGCAGGACAGCAGAGATGAATAATAAACAGAACTTTACTGTAAATATCCAACTACATGTAGTAATACCAAGCCCACACAAATGGACTGAAATACATCAAACAAACACGCACAAAAACCATGGGGAAAAATAGAGCGTTAAATCATGAACATGTAATTGGGGAATTGAAACCAGGTGTGTAAAACAAAGACAAAACAAATGGAAAATGAAAAGTGGATCGCCGGTGACGTCGATCGCCGAACGCCGCCTGAACAAGGAGAGGAACCGACATCGGCGGAAGTCGTGACAGAAACATTAAAATCACAGCCGTTATTCATATGACATTTTCACTGCAGCCTAGAGTATAAGTTTTACTCATTGTATTATGGTGTTGTGGGCTGGTCTAGGGGGGATAATTGTATAGTACCTGAACAATATCAATAGGTGAGCTTTTTGTGCTGCATGTTTCATTTCTTCACTGTTCATTCACGATGATGCACCTGTTCCTCCGCTGCCTATCAGCTATTCCTATTGGTTCTTGTGGATTCAGATTGAAAATTGTTGCAGATTTGAAATTATTGTTTGTGTGGTATGATTTTTAAAAAATGTATTTTTGTATCTTTATTTAACCAGGTAGGCTAGTTGAGAACAAGTTCTTATTTACAACTGCGATCTGGCCAAGATAAAGCAAAGCAGTGCGACACAAACAACAACACATGGAGTAACACATGGAGTGAACAAACACGTAATCAATAATAAGTCTATAGACAGTGTGTGCAAATGAGGTAGGATAAGGGAGGTAAGGAAATAAAGAGGCCATAGTGGCGAAATAATTACAATATAGCAATTAAACACTGGAGTGATAGATGTGCAGAAGATGTGTGTACAAGTAGAGATACTGGGGTGCAATGGAGCAAAATAAATCAAATAAATAACAGTGTGGCGGATGAGGTAGTTGGATGGGCTATTTACAGATGGGCTGTGTACAAGTGCAGTGATCTGTGAGCTGCTCTGACAGCTGATGCTTAAAGTTAGTGAGGGAGATAAGTCTCCAGCTTCAGTGATTTTTGCAGTTCGTTCCAGTCAATGGCAGCAGAGAACTGGAAGGAAAGGCGGCCAAAGTAGGAATTGGCTTTGGGGTTGACCAGTGAGATATACCGGCTAGAGCACATGCTACGGGTGGGTGCTGCTATGATGGCCAGTGAGCTGAGATAAGGCGGGGCTTTACCATGCAAAGACGTATAGATGACCTGGAGCCAGTAGGTTTGGCGACAAATATGAAGCGAGGATCAGCCAACGAGAGCATACAGGTCACAGTGGTGGGTAGTATATGAGGCTTTGGTGACAAAACGGATGGCACTGTGATAGACTACATCCAAATTGCTGAGTAGAGTGTTGGAGGTTAATTTGTAAATGACATCTCCGAAGTCAAGGATCGGTAGGATAGTCAGTTTTACGAGGGTATGTTTGGCAGCATGGGTGAAGGATGCTTTGTTGCGACATAGGAAGCCAATTCTAGATTTAATTTTGTATTGGAGATGCTTAATGTGAGTCTGGAAGGAGGGTTTGCAGTCTAACCAGACACCTAGGTATTTGTAGTTGCCGGTTAGCCTAATGCAGATCTGGACAAACAATCCACCTACCACTATTGTCACTATGAATGGTGGATAGAGGGCAGGATAGACCGTTAGACTGGTAGATTCTGACCTGTGGTATAGTAAAAGTTAGCACTTGGAAAAGCATAGCTCATAAGGGAAGTACCAAAATACCTTGATATACTGTAGGGGTGGCACATGCAAGCAGATGAGGACATTTGGATAGGAGGAAGA
The DNA here is from genome assembly GCF_023373465.1 of Oncorhynchus keta. Classification (NCBI taxonomy): domain Eukaryota; kingdom Metazoa; phylum Chordata; class Actinopteri; order Salmoniformes; family Salmonidae; genus Oncorhynchus; species Oncorhynchus keta. The sequence continues at coordinate 12,961,106 of NC_068434.1, read as the reverse complement.
CATTATATAGAGAGAATGTAAGCCAGGGAAATATGCACTCCAATAAAAGAAAACACACAACCTTTCCCAAAGAAACAAACAAATTAGACAACCCTCAGCCTATTTTGGACCACCCCTCCTCCCACCCAGTAAACAGTGAACTGTCCCTAAGAGCTAATGAGTTGGGGCATGGTGGAACGGGATTAAGATGGATGTATTCCAACACTGTAGGGTCAAACCACATGCATCAGTAAATAGAATTCATCTGGGCTCATTCTAGCACCTTGTCCTTTGGAGCATCCTTCTATTTTGGTAAGATGACGCCATAATTGATGGGTCAACCATGAGTAATCTTTGTTTGTCACCACACACACACGCACGCACACACACACACGCATGCATACACGCCCGCACACACACACACACGCACGCACACA